>NC_041383.1:275440021-275449666 GCF_002162155.2 Triticum dicoccoides
TGTGGGAGACTCTCTTCTTCAATTTGCACAAAATTATAAATTTCCCTTAAAGTAGCTTCTTTCTTATGAGCGGGGAAATATTTAGCAAAAAAGTAATAAATCATATCCTGGGGACTACACACACAACCAGGATCAAGAGAATTAAACCATATTTTAGCATCACCCTTTAATGAGAATGGAAATAACTTAAGGATATAGTAGTAACAAATTTTTTCCTCGTGAGTGAAAAGGGTGGCTATACCATTCAATTTAATAAGATGTGCCACAACAGTTTCAGATTCATAGTCATAAAAAGGATCAGACTCAACCAAAGTAATTATCTCAGAATCGACAGAGAAATCATAATCCTAATCAGTAATACAGATAGGTGAAGTAGCAAAAGCAGGGTCATATTTCATTCTAGCATTTAGAGATTTTTCTTCCATGTTAGCTAATAATTTCTTAAGATCATATCTATCATTGCAAGCAAGAAAATCTCTAGTAGTTTCTTCATCCATAACATAACCCTCAGGCACAACAGGCAATTCATATCTAGGGGGAGAATCTTCATCATCACTATCATCAGTATTATCAGTTTCAATAATTTCATTCTCTCTAGCCCTAGCAAGTTGTTCATTAAGAAATTCACCTAATGGCACAATATTATCAAGCATAGAAGTAGTTTCATCATAAGCATCATGCATAGAAGAAGTGGCATCATCAATAACTTGCGACATATCAGAATTAATAGCATAAGCAGGTTTAGGTATCGCAAGTTTACTCAAAACAGAAGGAGAATGAAGTGCAGAGCTAGATGGCAGTTCCTTACCTCCCCTCGTAGTTGAGAGATAAATCTTGGTTTTCTCGTCTTTCAAGTTCCTCATAGTGATCAGCAGATATAAATCCCAAGTGACTCAAAGAATAGAGCTATGCTCCCCGGCAATGGCGCTAGAAAATAGTCTTGATAACCCACAAGTATAGGGGATCGCAACAATTTTCGAGGGTAGAGTATTCAACCCAAATTTATTGATTTGACACAAGGGGAGCCAAAGAAAATTCTCAAGTATTAGCAGTTGAGTTGTCAATTCAACCACACCTGGAAAACTTAATATCTGCAGCAAAGTAATATGGAAGTAACGGTAACAATGGCAAAAGTAACTATAGCAGTTTTGTAGTAATTGTAACAGTGGCAACAGTAAAGTAACTAAGCAAAGATCAATATGTGAAAAGCTCGTAGGCATTGGATCAGTGATGGATAATTATGTCAGATGTGATTCATCATGCAATAGTTATAACATAGGGTGACACAGAACTAGCTCTAGTTCATCAATGTAATGTAGGCATGTATTTTGAATATAGTCATACGTGCTTATGGAAAAGAACTTGCATGACATCTTTTGTCCTACCCTCCCGTGGCAGCGGGTCCTATTGGAAACTAAGGGATATTAAGGCCTCCTTTTAATAGAGTACCGGACCAAAGCATTAACACTTGGTGAATACATGAACTCCTCAAACTACGGTCATCACCGGGAGTGGTCCCGATTATTGTCACTTCGGGGTTGCCGGATCATAACACATAGTAGGTGACTATTGACTTGCAAGATAGGATCAAGAACTCACATATATTCATGAAAACATAATTGGTTTAGATCTGAAATCATGGCACTCGGGCCCTAGTGACAAGCGTTAAGCATAGCAAAGTCATAGCAACATTAATCTTAAAACATAATGGATACTAGGGATCAAACCCTAACAAAACTAACTCAATTACATGGTAAATCTCATCCAACCCATCATCGTCTAGCAAGCCTACGATGGAATTACTCACGCACGGCGGTGAGCATCATGAAATTGGTGATGCAGGATGGTTGATGATGACGACAACCACGGATTCCCCTCTCCGGAGCCCCGAATGGACTCTAGATCAGCCCTCCCAAGAGAGATTAGGGCTTGGCGGTGGCTCCGTATTGTAAAACGCGATGAATCCTTCTCTCTGATTTTTTCTCCCCGAACGTGAATATATGGAGTTGGAGTTGAGGTCGGTGGAGCCTCAGGGGGCCCAGGAGACAGGGGGCGCACCCAGGGGGCAGGTGCGCCCCCACCCTCGTGGACAGGGTGTGGGCCCCCTGGTCTTGATTCTTTCGCTAGTATTTTTTATTAATTCCAAAAATATTCTCCGTGAAGTTTCAGGTCATTCCGAGAAGTTTTGTTTCTACACAAAAATAACACCATGGCAATTCTGCTGAAAACAGCGTCAGTCCGGGTTAGTTCCATTCAAATCATGCAAGTTAGAGTCCAAAACAAGGGCAAAAGTGTTTGGAAAAGTAGATACGATGGAGACGCATCACGGCGGTCCAAAGCCTTCAAAGTGCATGAAGGTGAATTATATAAAAGAAGTACAACCAGAGTCCTTCAAAAGTGTATCTCCGAATACGAGGGAAGGCAGCTCTTGGCAGAAATACATGCCGGTCTCGGCGGCCATCACGCTGCGGCCCGTGCCCTAGTAAGCAAGACGTTCCGGACATGCTTTTTCTAGCCTACGGCCTGAGTGGACGCTCAAGACCTTGTCCAACATTGCGTGGGCTGTCAACTTTTTGCCAACCAGAGCTGTCAGGGATATACCCTGCGGTATGACCCGGCCGAGACTTGGCGGTTCATCGGTAACCTACCTGAAGGCTGGTGACTCACTGGTCTGGAGACTCACTGATGACCCCGATGGCGGGTTAAATGACAAGGCCCAAGGCCCAGAAGGCCGGCTCATGCTATGGTGGACCCATTTACGAGGAAAGGCATAAGGAGTTTTCCCTTAAGGGGCAAGACCAGGATTCCGCTTGTTATAGAATAGTCCTAGTCCTACAAGGACTCCACATGTAACCCGCCCCTCCAACTTATATAAGGAGGGGCAGGGCACCCCAACAAAGGGGGAAAGTAATCTCTAAGGCTAGACACAACTAGGAGAGTCGGTTTATGCGGCGACTCCCTCATGAGCATAATGAGACCTAGCCACAAACAGCATGTAGGGCTATTACCGGATGTATCCCGGGGCCCAAAGCTATCTAAATCCTTGTCTTGTGTGTCGATCCGCCTCGCATCTCTCATCCCGATCAACCCCTCTAAAGCTAGCACATAGATGCTTTGGCCTCACGACTAAATTCTCACACTAGGACATCTGCCGTGACAAATCCATGACAGTTGATGCCCACCGTGGGGCCTCGCACGATGGTGTTGAGTTCTTAGAGGGATCTTTCCCATGGATCGAGAATCTTGCGATTGGTTGGCAGAAGAAGAGCTGACATGGAAACAATCGTGCAGAATAACCTGTACAAGATTTGAGTTCAAGAAAAATTAGGGTTGTGTGGTGCGCACCACCGCAACCAGATGATCCATCGAATCCGGGTCGATTTCTATTCAGACATCGTTAGAAACCAAGGCGAGGCTGACTACCTGCTCAAGTTCCAAGATGATCAGGCATTGTAGCAAGTTACGAGGAGATTTGACAGGTCACTGCTACTACTATTCATCGCCTGAAGGAAACAAGAGGTGATCTGCTACTTTGTTGATCCAAGTAGTACTACTATTACATCTCACATAAAGCTACGGCCAGGTCGGTTGTCCATGAGTATTGAGTATTGAAGAAGAGGGGAACTAATTTGTCTGTCAAAAGATTCCCTACATCAAGTACTACATCAGGAAAGGAAAGGGCTCTAGACCCTAGGAAAGGAAAAGTTGCCATGAGCAACCGTGAGCTAGTAGTGGTACTCCCTCCGTCCCAAAATAAGTGTCTCAACTTTGCGCTAACTTTAGTATAAAGTTGTACTAAGGTTGAGACACTTATTTTGGGACGGAGGGAGAACTATTTAATACATGGATTAGGCACGCAGGCTCTCATATACGCAGCTATTTGGAGCTTGCGCAATTTACTGTTTGCTGATGGGCAAGCCGATCAGCCATCCCATCTGCTATGTCCAATCCAAACAAGATATACTACTAGCTGCCGAAAAGTTGCCCCAGCCCCTGCTCCGTGGCGGCGTGCACCTAGCTGCACCTGCCTTCTCCCTCCATCGGCCATGCGGTGACTCGCTGTGACCCCTGCTGAGCCGCCGTCCGCCCCTGTTGTCTTCGCCGCTTCGAGCACCGTCTCCACAACCTACTCAAACCGCCCCTCGCTCTGTTTTGCTCTGAGCCGCTGCTTCCGGTTCATCCACAGTTGTGATCTGCTGCGGGTGAGCCGCCGCCACACAACTCAACCCCGAGTCACTGGCCTTGGTGTTAAGCCGACGTCGTTGAGTTACCTTGGCCTTGCTCCAAGTTGCTACTACCGCTGAGCTGCCACTGCCTTACTGAGCTGCCACTGAGCCGCCGCTGCCGCTGAACCACCTCGCCTCACATGTCCGACTCCGCCAGGGAAGCCAGGGAAGGTGCAGGCCAGACCACCTCTGCTCCTGAAGATTTAGAACCTCGCCAAGATGATAGAAGATTTCGAGATAATGCTAGTGGTGAGAAATGATCTGAACATGCCGCCATGCAACACTGTGTTTAAAAAATCTAGCAGAGAGCACCAAAGTCATTATGGAGACAGAGAGGTGTGCCCAAGTTAAGCAGAAAGCAAGGAACCTATGCTTGTTTTTCAGCAACGAGTGCATGCGCTGAAACTGTGGCAGATAAACACCAATACTATGCAATCCGACATTACTGTTGATTTTTCGGGTTAAAAATAAATAAACGCCTTTGCGCCTGAAGCCGCCTCAGGTCGACCTTGTTTCTGCGGCCTTGCCGTCCTCCGTCATCCTCATTGCGCCACCTTGGTCGTGCGCTTCCACTGCCGACATCCTCGAGGACCAATACAAAAATACTTTGGATACATATAGATCAAAAGTAAGTCAATAACAGTACTGAAAGGTTATCTACGGACGTTACATGCAGATCATTTGTCGTCCGGGCAACTCCGGTGATATCCATTTAAATTTATTTTATAGCATATATATGTTTTTGTCAAAGAACGATTACTTTGGTTTGTGTATTTTTATATGCAGAACAATTATTTGCTACAAAAGTGGTGTATACCATGGGTATGGAGCACGCGCTGGCAATATTATGCATTGGCGGTCGTCCGTGCCTGCGATTGACTCGCCCGTTCATGTGTCTTGCCATGCCTGCGATTGACTCGCTTATCCACACCGGATTATAATGCCACGGCCGACTCATCTGTCCGTGCCCATGGCCAACTCGGCTGCGTCCGTGTTGCCTCTGATGTCGTGATAATCTTTACCGCCCGCTTCTGTGGTCTGGTCTACATCAGCATACCGGAGCTGCACCTGTCTGCATGAGTTGTTTAGTGAGCTCAAGTCGCCGCTCCTACAGCCCGGTTTATTCGAACAACTCTGAAGCAAGCCATAATATGTTATTAGCCTCTGCCTGCACCGGATGGCTCAATGGACAGGCGCACAAGTCACCATCACTGGAGTTTGATTAACTTCAATAGCCAGCTGGGATGAACCGCCGGCCGGATTATTGACACAAATCACACTGGGTCATTTATAACCCGCCAAGAGTTCCACTTTTAACAATATGTCGGTTTATATCACAGTCAAGTATGGAGAATCTCAAGACAACTCCTCGAGTCGTCTTAAGACTCGGGGGCTACATGGACATGGCTCAGTAAATGTTGCCAGTTTAAGCAGATTCAAGAACTCTAGATCATTGGAGGGAAGATAACCCAATCCCGGAGGCTACTGTTATATTGATGAAAATTTAAAGGATGTCAAAAAATTCTGGCTTAAAATGAAGGGTTCTAGTTTAAAATCCAGTTCAAAGGAAATCTATCTCCTACAAAGCTTTGAAGCTCTCAATATCCGGTTTAAAATCCCGGCTCAAGAAGAAATTTATCTCTCACAAAGTTCGAGTTCTCAGAAAAATTAAAGGTTGCCAAAGAGAACTTGCTGCCATGATGCGCGGTTCAAACATGGGTATCCTGCCTTATGAGATTATCTTATTATGATCACTTGGGGGCTTTCTGCTCACTGACCATAGGTGTGACTACCCTCTTGATCCGGCTTGCACGCCTTGTTACAAATAACACGAGGGC
This sequence comes from Triticum dicoccoides, assembly GCF_002162155.2. Classification (NCBI taxonomy): domain Eukaryota; kingdom Viridiplantae; phylum Streptophyta; class Magnoliopsida; order Poales; family Poaceae; genus Triticum; species Triticum dicoccoides. Next base: position 275,446,086 of record NC_041383.1, read on the forward strand.
TTCCTCCTCATTGAGCATAGCTCTGATTCCGGCTTATATGCCTGGAATGAACTTTTACTTGGGTGGTCATTAAGCATAGTATGACCCTTGTAATAGGCTTGGACACCTGGTGTATTCACCAAAAAATTCAGGTTATCCTGCCTTTGTAAGTCTGCCACTCCGCCCAGGTAATCCTGGAATGACTCGCCGTACTCTTGACAGTTAATCTTATAAAGACCCTGAACTTGTTAATGTTAAAACGGCGATTGGTCATGTGAGGTCTGACTTACAAGGTTTGAATGAAGGTTTAACTCAGCGACTGTGCAGCCCATGAAAGCACTTAAGTTTTAGGCTTGGTGGCCTATGAAAGCCTTGTTTACTGATTTATCTTTGATTTGAACATTTTTTGGAGTTTTGTCTCTTGTGACATGTCAATACATGGTTGCAAATCCAATTAGGGCCATGCTGCCTTATGGATCATGTATATCTTTATCCGGAGTGTTATTAACCCGGCCTGACTTTGGACTTGAAGTCGCCAGGGTATAATGATTATATGCTTAGAGCATTGTGTTCAAAGTTTTGGGATATTGCTCCTTGCTGCAGGCGGTGTTGTAAGCCGGCAGTATGAAGACATTGAACAGGGCGTTGTACTTCTGTCTTTGAGCTATTGCCTTTACTACACGATGTATGATAAGTCGGCAGTATGAACCAATTTCACAGGCCATGTAGCCTTGATTATATGACTCGTCATTGAGCATCTTTGGGTTTGATAACCCTCCCTAATAGCATACATTAAGTCGCCAGGATATTTTGCCTTGAGCAATCAAAATGAGATATTTCATGACTCCGGGTTGATACTGGCTCCGGATTTAATTATCAAGGCATCACCATGGTATTAATCTACATGTATGTCTTTCAATAATGGTATGAATATTTTGGGTTTAGTAAACCGCCCTGGCTATGGACTTTAAGTCGCCAGTATGTTTTGGATTGCACAATTGAAATCATGCGCTTATAAATCATTGGATTGTTACCTTCACTGGATGTGGCGATGTAAGCCGGCAATTTGAGCCAATCTTCCAGGTATATTTTTAATTGTTGGATGAATATGCGAGGTTTGATAAACCCGCCCTGGTTTTTGACATTAAGTCGCCAGCATATTTTGGATTGCGCCATTGAAATCATGCGCTTATAAATCATTGGATTGTTACCTTCACTGCATATGACGATGTAAGCCGACAGTATAAGTCAATTCTACAGGTATGTTTCCCTAGTTATATAAATATGCGAGGTTTGATAACCCGCACTGGCTTTTGACTTCAAGTCGCTAATATGTTTAGGCTTGAATGGCCTTACTTAGTCTTTTCAGTAATTACATAAGACTATATTGGGTTGTTACCCGCCCTGACTTTTGACAAAAAGTCGCTAGGACATATGTTGTTTAAACTTTGTGCAGAACATGCAAATCTATGGCTTACATAAATGATTAAGTTCAAGCCCATCATCAAAATTGATGTTTCAAATTGATGTTATCAGTTGTTGATTGTTAAAGGCTATAAGCCGCCAAGTTACAATAATCCCGGATTACAATGGATGCGCATTAAGTCACCATCGCCCAAGAGCTGCCGGTTATTTAAACTCCGGATTTACTTGTCAACTGATAAGATATTCAAATCTTTAATAGTCAAAATTGGCTGGATTTTCATGATGATATTGAATGATTGAGGATTATGTTATTCAAATCTTGAATAGCCAACATGGCTGGATTTTTATCAATAACCAGTATTATGACTGAGGTTTTCAAAGTCGCTTCAGCGCAATGGCTATTATTTCTTTATCAGTGGATATGATTTATTCTGCAATGGAAGGAATAGTCCCGAGTCGTTGCAAGCTTACGACCCGGCACTTGGGGGCTACATTATTCAAATCATGATTATATGAAATATGGAAGTCCCATGTCACTGCAAGCATGCACCATGACACTTGGGGGCTAATGCAAGGTCATTTTTAACTTGCCTTATTGAAGATCCGACCCATCACATTGTGATGAGCTGGTCCTTGGGGGCTCTTGTCAAATGTTCAAAGTACACAAGCTTTAATCCATTATATTGAAAGATATATTGATCAATTGGTAGATCACAAGGCTCTTAACCTTATGGACGTGGGTTCGAGCCCCATGGTGGGGGTGACATCATATGATGTTATTGTCAATGAAGTATATATTAAGTCCCAGCTCAGTATTATCTTACTGAGCCGGCCCTTGGGGGCTACACGTTGTTGTTCAAGTCTACATGATCATATCTACAAAGTCCCTACTCATTATTGCATAAATGACCCGGTCCTTGGGGGCTACACTGGTTGAAGTTTTTATGAGCATAAGCCATAAGGTAATTACAAGTCCCTGGTTGCTGCAAGCATAACAACCCGGCACTTGGGGGCTACATATGTGGAATATTCAGTTTTGACTAGTGACTAAGATGAGCAACTTGGATTTCTTCAAGGTTGCAACATTTATATTGAAGCAAGTCTTAAGATGTTACTACGTCCCCTTCTTAAAACTTGGGGGCTACAGGTGATATGAATATAATGGAGGAACATCTTCAAGTTCTCAGTTCTTTGAAACAAACCAGGTCTACATCTTTAAGTCGGCTGAATATCAGTCAAATATTTCAAGACCAATATTTTTGTCAAGTCAGAGCATTGAAGGCCGACTCAAATGGATTATTTCTTATAATATTTTTCTACAAGAAACCAATGTCAGCAAATTGATTATGAAGCTGGCCCGTTGACCCGGATTTTTCAGAAGAAGTGCCCGAATTTTTTGCATTGGCAATGTTCGAACATACCTGCTAAAGGAGATTTGCTATGAGATCATGAACATGCATCTAGGAGGAAATGAAAATGACTTAAGGATGATCAGTTTAACATGGATAAATCCAAATTAAACTGGGGGCTAATGTCGGGGATATACCCCGCGGTATGACCCGGCCGAATATATGACCCGGTCGAGTGGCGGTTCATCGATAACCCACCTGAAGGTTGGCGACTCACTGATGACCCTGATGGCGGGTCAAATAGATGACAAGGCCCAAGGCCCAGAAGGCCCGCTTATGCTATGGTGGGCCGGTTTACGAGGAAAGGAATAAGGAGTTTTCCCTTAAGGGGGCAAGATAGGATTCCGCTTGTTATAGAATAGTCCTAGTCCTACTAGCACTACAAAAAAAAGACACATCCGTGACATTTTGGGCTGATTTTTTTTTGTCATACATATGACACTTCTATGACGATAATTGTGACAAAACCCGGTATCATCATAGATGTGGTGGGCTCCTACTTCTATGACAAAAAATCATGACAAAAATGGGCTTTTCGTCCTGGGCGGGCCGGAGAAGCAGCTGCATGACATTCTTTGGGCGTCCAAGACTAAAAAAACCATGGTAGAAGCAAGGGGGAGGAAAATTTCAGGGAGTTGCCGGTTACGGTGGGAGGTCGGGGGCCGAGCGATGCGCATTTCTCTCGTACACGTACACGCGTGTGTGCGAGGCGTTGGCTCTAACTGAACCCGGACGAGGCATTGGGCTCTAACAGAACCCGAGCGATTG
>NC_041383.1:275450059-275551633 GCF_002162155.2 Triticum dicoccoides
GGTGGAGGGGTGGTTAAACAGGCCCCCGTGGTGTGGAGGGCTGGATGAACAGTAGACGGTGGAGGGGTGGTTGAACAGTAGCCGGTGGAGGCTGGATGAACAGGAGCCCGTGGAGGCTGGAGGAGGTCGACGGTAGCCCGTGGAGGCTGGAGGAGGTCGACGGTGGAGATGAGCAGTATCCCGTGGAGTCCCGTTTTGCGGTACGCCACACCCCTCCCGATGAACAGGACCCCCGTTTCGACCGTAGGAGGTCCGTTTCGTCCGTTTTACAGTACGCCACACCCCTCCCGATCAACAGGACCCCCGTTCGACCATAGGAGGTCCGTTTCCTCCGTTTTGCGGTACGCCACACCTCTCCCGATCAACAGGACCCCCGTTTCGACCGTAGGAGGTCTGGTTCCTCCGTTTTGCGGTATGCCACACCCCTCCCAATAAACAGGACCCTGTTCCAAACGTAGGAGGTCTGTTTCCTCCGGTGTGCGGTACGCCAGGCCTTGTTTCCATCGCGTGTTCCGTCCAAGCCCTCCCGATGAACACGATCACGCATTCCGTTCCGACCCAGCCGGTTGGCTCCCACGCGTTCCGTTGCCTCCCGATGAACACGGCGCATTCCGTTGCCTCCCGATGAACACGACGACGATGTTGTTTCTCCGTTCCGACCCAGCCATGTGCACGAACCCTGGCCATACGTACACATACATGGCCGTATTTTCTTTCTTGCACCCTGGCCGCTGTACGTACGTGTACATGCTACGTGCGCGCCTCTACATCGACCAGTATATATGTACGTACACGTTCGCGACCAGAATGACAACACTACGTACGCTTCGACCAGGTGGGTCCCGACTGTCAGGCACTTCCTTGCCTGCAAAGATGTAGCTGGTGGGTCCCAGCAGTCAGAGGGCGAATCGTTTTTTTGCCCGAACGCACTTCCTTGCATGCGAAGATGTAGCTGGTGGGTCCCAGCAATCAGGGGGGAAACATTTTTTTCGCGAAATACGGTGGCCCGTCTGATGGGTCCCTTCTGTCAGGTGGAGGAATAATTATTTTGCATGTAATAAGGAGGCACTTCCTTGCGGCCGCCATGGACCCAGCTGTCAGCCTTTCCACGCAAAGTACTCTTTCGATGGAAGTCGGTCGTTGACCACATTGACCACGCCGCGCCGAGAGCACGATGACGGTGGACGATGGCGAGGCCTAGGAAGGGGACGAAGCGGAGCCGGGGAAGACGTAGCAGTGGATGCCCACGCAAAGAGGAGTACGAGGGTGAGGCTGCCATCGCCGCAGAATAACAGGGGGTGTGGGTGAGTAGAGGGATGGCCTGGCCAACGGTGGGAGTAGTAGGGGGCGGTGAGGCCTCCGCGGCATCACAACCAGCCACGGGAGGCAGGAGCATGCGACATGACCGGCGCTGCTTTGGGCGGCTGGAGCACGAAGACCAGAGGTTGAAGAAGCACTACGGCCGTTGGATGGACATCGTACGGTCACTAGAGCTAGAATCGTTCATATTGACTAAGTTGACGAAGCCCTCCATCCCCGTAAACTTAGTAGGCCCACAAGTCAGCCTCCCACCAAGGTGAGTCCCAGCTAGCAGGGGGAGTATTCATGTTTTTGTGCGTAATAAGGAGGTATTTCTAGTGGGTCCGAGCTGACAGCGGGGGGAATTTTTTTTCGCGAAATACAGAGACCCTTCCGATGGGTCCCAGCTATCAGGTGGAGGAATCATTATTTTGCGCGTAATAAGGAGGCATTTTCCTGTGTGGGCTCCTACTGTCAGCCTCTTCCGATGGCTGTTGTTTGTTGACCATGTTGACCTCGCCGCGCCGAGAGCACAAACATGGTGGACGAGGGCGAGGCCCAGGAAGAGAACCACCCGGAGTCGGCGAAGCTACCGCAGCAGATGCCCACGCTAAGGGGAGAATGAGCGCTGACTAGTCGGCTGCAGGGTGAGGCTGACGTCGCCGGAAAATAATAGGATTTGTGGGTGGTTAGAGGGATGGCCTGGCGGCAGCACAGCCAGCCACGGGAGGAGGGAGCAGGTAGTCCCGCCGGCGCTGGTTTGGGTGGCTGGAGCAGGAAGATCAGAGATTGAAGCAGCACGGCGGCCGTTGGATGGACATCCAACAGTCACTGCCGTGTGTTGACTAAGTTGACAAAGCCTTGCGTACGCGTCAAAAAAAAATTTAGGACAACGGTCATCGTCAACCTAGTAGGCCCAGAAGTCAGCCTCCAAATCTGTGGAAAACAGCATACATCCCATTAGCCATTATTTTCAATAATTTACAGCCCATTTGCTGATTCTTAAGGATATTTGAAGCCCATATTCTTTTTATTAGCATTACAGACCATATATTCTGGGCACTGCTAAAAAATTCAACGAAATTTTGCATATTTCGATGGGGTCCAAACTCTTTTAATCATGAAATTTCGAGTCACGTTAAAAATAATTTTCAAAAAATTATATCAAAATAAAATTCAAAAAACAATTCTCCGCAAAAAAATGAATGAAATTTAGAATCTTAACTAGCAAGATGCCCGTTTGTTGCACGGAACATGAAGATGCATTTGTATGAGTAGTTTATCTTGTGGGAGAAAATATGATATTTTAATGTAATTGCTAGTTGGCTTTGGTTTTTATAAGAGTAGAGAGTAGAGAAATCCTGAAAAAAATGATATTTTAATGCAATTGCAGGTTGGCTTTGGTTTAAAAATTTACAGCCCATTTCGTACAACTTATATACCGTTTTCTGGGGAAGCCCATTTCTTACTACTTACATCCCTCCTCGTCTTGAAAGATTTGCAGCCCAGCAGGGCTGAGAAAAGCAAGTAGGCCTCGGTTTTGGTATTCTCCAAAAAAAAGAACTGGGCTAGCCAATTTCAGAAAGAAAAAATATATCAACTAGGCTCGTCATGTGCTTAATACAAGCGTAAGCATGGGCTAGACGGGCCACAACCCCCGCACAATGCGCAGTTGAGCTCCGTCTCTAAAACTGAAAAACAACTGGGCGAGCTGCTAGGTCCCTGGTGTTATCCGCTTGTTGTGTAATTTTCTCGTTTATTGACTACATTGACAATGGCGTGGAACCTAGTTGTCAAACAATTAGGAGGAAGTATTTTTTGTCTTGTAATAACGAGGCACCTGCTTGCGAAATGCAATGACCCTGGTGGGTCCCTACTGTCAGCCTCCTCCACGTACAGTCATCTCCTGATTCCTCTTGGTTGTTGACCATGTTGACAACGTTAGACGGCGGCGGCACAATGAGCTACCCAAGGCGGAGAACGACGGCAAGGCCTCGGACGGGAACGAACAACAGCTATGGAAGATGCGGCAGTGTAGTGGCAGGTGGAGGGGAGTACGAGGGCAACAACATGCAAGTCAAGCATACAAATGGTGCAAAAAGCCCAAGGATTAATTGTTCATCAAATTTTTAGACAAAACCTAGATTGAAGATGACAGTAACATCTAACCCAACCACTCTTTTTTGCAGTCACAAACAAATGGATCGGTCTGATCCATAAAATCAACATCCTGTGCAAAAAAAATTATTTTAGGATGTCTACAACTTATTGTAAATATAAGCCAAGCATGTTTAGAAGCCCATTTGTCCACCTGAAACTTCTTTTTTTGCTGTTCAACATGTTTGTCCGTGAGAAATCTCTTGCTGTAAAAATTAAGCCTCATGGACAATAGTAACCTCGCCTTCAACAGGAAGAATGTGACAAAGCTTTTGTTTGCCTGGTTGGGTGCATATCGTCCCATCGTTATTGACCTCAAACGAATGTCATGAGAACTGAGAAAATCCTTGTGCTTATTACGCCAATGATTGGTTATATGTTTTTCTCCATGCGGTTCTCCCTAAGTAGACATGAAGATTGAAAACAGTTAAGGTCTGAAAAAAGAGTATGTCGAAAGAACGACAGATGAACAGTTAATTCTAGTACAATATATACGAGCTTTCAATGTGCATGAAATCATCACCTCTATGTATAAATTCTCTAGAGATCGAAAGCATCGCAGCAAGGCAATAATTATGTCCAGATCAAAACTACACATTCTGATATATATGATCTTGACAGAATCCAGCAGCATTGATAGGCTATCAATGGACGAACTCTTCATTGAGCATATAACATAATATTAGTACCCAAAGTGTGCTCCAAGATGATATAAAACTTATGCGCACAAATGAAAAATGCAGCATATGATTACAAATGTGTAGATGATAATATACGGTACCTGAAAAAGTGAGGAGACAAACACCAACTCCTTGTGATTATTAAACGGGTCACGAATTACACCCAAGGTCTCCAGTTTGGGCGCAGAGACGACATTTATTTCTGAAGGTGTATAACAACTATGAAGGAGCAACCTTTCAAGTGAAGGGGCATCTTCGATGATGAGCTGCTGTCCTTTAAAACAAATTCCAATGCTTTTAAGGTGAGGCAACTTTATTTGGAGACAACTGATACCGATTTCTATTCCCAAAACAATCAGCAAGCGCTCTAGGGCAGGGCAACTGGAGTGGATGATGATGTGCAGTGAGGCCTCCGACAGATAAACCACCACAAGCGAAAGTTTTTTTAGTAGTGGGAGTCGAAGCATTTGTACCAGATCGTCTGGTAGATGGCACCGGGCAAAGGTGGCAGTGTGGAGAGAGGAGGAAAACTGCGAGATGGAAAACGTGGTGTGGGCACGAATTCTTGGTATGTTCGTGGTATGAAACTTTCATGGTAATGGTAGAACTCAAACTGCTGGAGTTTTCCAAATTCAGGGGATGTCAGCCAAGCGTCCACCTTACCGGGTATGGACAGCAGGTAGCTTGTCGGGATGCAGAGGCATTGAACGGGGCCCTGCTAGTGAGAGGAGACGATGGCTCTGATGAGATCAAATTCAGGAAGGACAGATATCTGACGACCGTCGAGATTGAGGGGCGCGGTGCGCCATAGAGGGCGCCACCGAGTTGAGAGGACTTGTGTGCGGCAACAATCCTTGGTGGGGAGAAGCGAGATGATCTCCTCAAGGATGATGCCCGGGAGATCGCTGATGCGGTCCACCAGAGATTCTATCGGTTCCTCAGATCCGGGTGGGAGGGGGGGGGCTCGCCGCTTCTCCCCGCGCTACCGGGTGCGGGATCTACAACTGGCGTCACCATTGGCAGGAGCCTCATCTTCTTGGCGCTGGGGCCAGCCGACTCCATTTTCCTTGTGGGCGTCGTGCCGAGCTCACGGGTTTGAGCAGAGTAGCCAGAGACGAGCCTAGTGGTAGTGCGAGTGGGGAAGGAGGCTGGGGATTTCTGTAGGAGTGGAAGAAGAGGAGCAGGCGTTTTCTGTACGAGTGAGGAAGAAGGTGAGCGGGGTTTTCTGGATGAGTGAGGATGATTGGGGAGCGGGGGGAATTGGGTGGGGAGACGGAAGCGGGAGAGCGAGATGTTCGTGTTTATAAGGCCCGCTGCACTAACTACTCACTTTTTCCCAAGAACCGCTATCTTCATTGCGTTGCTGCATTGGAGCTGGCGCATGGGCTTGGCTGACTGGCCATGCATGCAGGATGCATGTGCCCGCCGGCCACTGCATGCGCCTGGTTTGTTACTAGGCCTATTTAATAGGGTGGTTATGGAGTAAATTAAGGAGATATATTTTCTCTGTGTGCATCCACGAAATTAGAGGATGCGGTACTGCATGCAGACACTCACATTAAACTAACATTCAGCAGAACAAAAGTTCAGCATGTCTATGCATCTCAATGATTCACCATACTATAACCAATATACAAAGTTGTGAGAAGGTGTGGAACTAAAGAAAATCGGTCGATGCTTCTCTAAGCAAAGGGCCTCCCTGCGCACGCATTAATTTCCTGGGCATGCTTGTTTCTTCTCAATGTTGTGAGCACTTTGAGCATGTTGGCAACTCCACAGCTAGCTACCTGCCTCATCTTGCAATTGATGCTAACACATTTGCTGCAAACACATGAGGCAATAGAGATGACTCAACATGGGTCCATATTGTGCAGTTCCCCTGATATCATATTCATTGTCCTAAATATGAAAAGATAGGAAAACAGTAGCTATACTTAAACGGTGTTGCAAAATAATAGCACATATCAATAGCTCGGCATGACAAAACACGATCATCTGGACAAAGGGGATACTGACCTGCCTGAGGAAGATTACGTATAATTTCATAAGTCCTTGGTTGATTTCCACCTTCGGCTGCACTGCTTGTTTGCTCCTCCACACATGACAGGATCGTTCTGCACTGCATTCAGCAAGTCAACGTACGAATAAGCTAATTTCATCTTGCAGTGGTCATTGTACCTAGTTATGAATGTAGGAATACCTAGAGCACCATGAGGTTAGCTGACAGCAGGTAGATGCAGCCATATAAATTTTGTGCGGTGCTACCAAAATTGAGGTTTGTATCCCTTCCCGTTATGAGGATTCTTCTTGAAGTTGGTAGAATGTGACGGCTTGTTCTTTTCATCAAACTTGCCTTTCCCATGCGATTTGCTCTTGTTGTTTTGGGGCTGGTTGGGCTGGAAGTTCTTCTCGTGTACCATGTGGGCACTAGAAGCTCCCTCAGTGACCCGAGCACGTGTGTCTTTTGCTCTCGCCTTCTCCTCAAAATCAAGAGTGCTAATGAGATCCAAAACAGAAAACTCATGTCTGTTGTTTTTCAGAGAAGTAGCAAAATTGTTCCATGAAGGTGGAAACTTGGCAATGATGGTCCTAGCAACAAATTTGTCCGGCAACACACACTTAAAGTACTCAAGTTCCTTAGAGAGTGACTGTATCTCATGAGTCTGCTGAACAACAGAGCGCTCATCAGTCATCTTGTAGTCTCAAAATTGCTCCATGACGTACAACTCGTTGCCAGCGCCCGAGGGCCCAAACGTGGCCTCGAGCGCAACCCACATGTCTTTGCCACTGTCAAACGACATATATGAATCCACAATGGAATCGTCAAGAACACTCAGAAGGGTGGCTTTGAAGAGGGTATCCATGTTCTGAATAGCTTCCTGCTGTGTAGGATTAAGATCGCCCTCAGGCTTACCCTTAGTGGCGTCATAGCAGTACATGATCTGAAACCAATATAGTGCTCTTGTGCGCCACCTTTTATATTGCACCCCCTTAAAAGTAGGCGGCTTCAAAAGCGTAGCAAAACCACTCGGAGTAAATTGCTTGTGATCAGGTTTTTGGATTGGATTGTTGAATATATGAGCAATTTAGTATGAGATTTAATCCGAAACAGCAGTAAATAGATCATGACGACAATTGCAAACATCAAAGTAATGAAGCGGACTAAACCAGGAGGACAGAATCACATACTGTACAGCAGGATCAGAACCGATGTGGTTGATGTTGTCACTCATGTCGTTGATGAAGAGGTTAACGAGGTCGGGGAAGAAGGCTGTCATTGAGGAAGTCGTCGCTGGCAGCAGTCACACGAGTGTGCTCCCCAAAAACCTGATCGCCCCTCTCCCGTACAGGATCACGAAAGGCGGGGTTCGGAGGACTGCTGTCCCTTCTCGCGGTGCACGCTGGAAGGAGGGCTGGAGAAGAATTGCGGGGCGGCGCCAAGATCTGGAACGGTGCGAAACCATATGATACAGCGGCGGCTAGGGTAGAGCATGTCAGGTCGGTCGTGCGAGTATAATAGTAGGCCTTTGGCCCCCAAACCCCACGTCCAAGTCAATAATTGTTGGGGAATGTTGCATAAAATAAAAATTTGCCCTACATTCACCAAGATCAATCTATGAGTTCATCCAGCAACGAGAGAGGGGAGTGCATCTACATACCCTTGTAGATCGCGAGCGGAAGCGTTCAAGAGAACGGGGTTGAGGGAGTCGTTCACGTCGTGATCCAAATCACCGGAGATCCTAGCGCTGAACGGACGGCACCTCCGCGTTCAACACACGTACGGTTAGCGTGACGTCTCCTCCTTCTTGATCCAGCAAGGGGGAAGGAGAGGTTGATGAAGATCCAGCAGCACGACGGCGTGGTGGTGGATGCAGCAGGGATCCGGCAGGGCTTCGCCAAGCGTCTGCGGGAGGGAGAGGTGTAGCAAGGGGGAAGCGAGGCGCCAAGATGCAGGGTGCGGATGCCCTCCCTCCGCCATCTTTATATAGGGTCCCCAAGGGGGGCGCCGGCCCTAGGAGATGGGATCTCCTAGGGGGGGCGGCGGCCAAGGGGGAAACCTGCCCCCCAAGGCAAGTGGAGGCGCCCCCTCCCCTAGGGTTCCCAACCCTAGGCGCAGGGGGGGCCCAAGGGGGGGTGCACCAGCCCACCAGGGGCTGGTCACCTCCCCACTTCAGCCCATGGGCCCCTCCAGGATAGGTGGCCCCACCCGGTGGACCCCCGGGACCCTTCCGGTGGTCCCGTACAATACCGGTGACCCCTGAAACTTTCCCGATGGCCAAAACGGCACTTCCTATATATAATTCTTCACCTCCGGACAATTCCGGAACTCCTCGTGACGTCCGGGATCTCATCCGGGACTCTGAACAACTTTCGGTTTGCTGCATACTAATATCTCTACAACCCTAGCGTCACCGAACCTTAAGTGTGTAGACCCTACGGGTTCGGGAGACATGCAGACATGACCGAGACTCCTCTCCCGTCAATAACCAACAGCGGGGTATGGATACCCATGTTGGCTCTGACATACTCCTCGATGATCTCATCGGATGAACCACGATGTCGAGGATTCAATCAACCCCGTATTCAATTCCCTTTGTCAATCGGTACGTTTTTTCTTGCCCGAGACTCGATCGTCGGTATCCCAATACCTCGTTTAGTCTCGTTACCGGCAAGTCACTTTACTCGTACCGTAATGCATGATCCCATGACCAGATACTTGGTCACATTGAGCTCATTATGATGATGCATTACCGAGTGGGCCAAGAGATACCTCTCCGTCATACGGAGTGACAAATCCCAGTCTTGATTCGTGCCAACCCAACAGACACTTTCGAAGACACCCGTAGTGCACCTTTATAGTCACCCAGTTACGTTGTGACGTTTGGTACACCCAAAGCACTCCTACGGTATCCGGGAGCTGCACAATCTCATGGTCTAAGGAAATGATACTCGACAATTGGAAAAGCTCTAGCTAAACGAACTATACGATCTTTGAGCTATGCTTAGAATTGGGTCTTGTCCATCACATCATTCTCCTAATGATGTGATCCCGTTATCAATGACTTCTAATGCCCATAGTCAGGAAACCATGACTATCTGTTGATCAACGAGCTAGTCAACTAGAGGCTTACTAGGGACTTGTTGTGGTCTATGTATTCACACATGTATTACGATTTCCGGATAATACAGTTATATCATGAATAACAGACAATTATCATGAACAAAGAAATATAATGATAACCATTTATTATTGCCTCTAGGGCATATTTCCAACAATAATAGCTCAAAAAAAGTCAATAATAGCCCCACCAAGGTTTGTCTAAAAAAACGGAGTAATTAAGGCGTCCGTTAGTCCCTTTAGTATAAATACAATATCATTAATAATGGCCCCACCTTTTGTCTCACAAAGTATGTTGGAGTACAACCGGCTACACGTTTACAATCCGCTTCTCTTCTCTCTCCTTCAACTAAGCACAAATACTATATTTAAATCCTTATAGCCTGCTTATGTCATCTAATTGTAGTACTTGCTCTAAAGTTACTATCCACTGTGTAGTCTGAAATGCCGGGTGTGCAGCGGGTGGTGCCCTCGGTCGGCGTGCCGCTTCAACGGCGGAAGCAGTGAGAGGTCGCGTCGCCCTGACTTGCCATCAATGTGGAGCGGCGGGCTCAGCTGGCGCCGGGTGGGAAGCACGCGCGGGAGGGGGGAGGGGTTTTTGTTGGGCGAAGAAGGTGAGAAGCCAACTTAGGATCGGTCCGGACGGGGAAATATCATGTGCTCCCATACTCTGCATATGACACTAGTCTAGTATGTTACTACTCCCTCCTTTCCGGTTTATAGAGATGTTCAGAGTAACATAGTAATATGTTACAGTACAAGTTACTCCCCACTATGACCAGCCTTGGCCTCTCCGAGTGCTCCACCATGTATAGCTTCTAAGCCTGCCATGTAGGCATAAAATATGATGTGGCACCAATAAATTAATCACCTATGCATTGAAGACTTGAGTTACTAAGCCATTTAATGCACTTAGCACCTCATCTAAAGAGCATTAATAGTATAGCCAGCTGCTGGCTATAAGCCAGTGCCATGTCATCTACAGCCCATCTTATAGTCAACATGTATAATAGTAGATCAAAGGAGTGTACTACTACTTTTTGTTCTGTGGCCCGCCTTTCATTCTCACAAAGTGCCTAGGAGCACGTGCTAGAGCTGGCTCTTCACGAAGAGCCCGCTTACCTTCTCTATCCTCTTCTCTTTCCTCCAACTAAGCAGAAATATACTATAGTTTATTCCTTATAGCCCGCCGACTCAGCTCTATTGTACTTGCTCTAAGCACATCTAAGCACTTACTAGCATCCCCTTGACCGTGGACCTTGACGGTGTACGTCACCTTGTGTCTCATAATTTTCCTCGTCATCATCTGAGTCCTAGAAGATCTGACCCACATCATCATTAGCATGCAGCCGCCTTGATAGACAACATGCGCAAAAGAAGTAGAGGCGACTGGGGACGCACCACCACCATGTCGTGGGCAATCCGTATGTGCTCGTGTGCGTGTAGCGTGCGTGTTTTTCCATCGATGCTAGCTCTAAGGCCGAGGTTGCGGTCGTCTTCATCTCCGACTAGTAGTTGAGCAACGATGGCAAAGAGGTGCTACAAGAGATGCGTATGCGCTGTTGCGTGCGAGCTTCGCCGTAGCATGACGAACCGGACGTCGCCGCGGATGGCGCACGCCTCCATGCAGCCGAGTGTGTGCGCATGCATGTGTTATTCACGTGCATTCTGCGGTCGAGCGTGTGTGCATGCACGTCTTGTGTACGTGCGTTGTGTGCTCCATGCTGTGCGCGTATGTGCATGAGTTGGATTGGATGGAGTTAGTGCATTGGCTTGTGTACATGCGTGGCTGCATGCGTCATGTACATGCATGGCTTGTTGTGTGGTTATCAATAATTCAATATAAACTACTCCCTCCATTCCTAAATATAAGTCTTTCTAGCCATTTCAAATAGACTACAACATACAGATGTATGTAGACATATTTTAGAGTGTAGATTCACTCATTTTGTTTTGTATGTAGTCCCTTATTGAAATATCTAAAAAGACTTATATTTGGGAACAGAGGGAGTATAAAACATCTTCAACTTAGCTTCCTGATGTACCGTTTCTAGTGGTTAGCGAAAAGTTCGTGTTCTTTTAGTTGTTTATAGGTGGGCAGGTGGCAAAAAATAGGGGAAAACGCGCAAGGTTCCTTGCAGATGCTCCACCGCGAGGTTCCTTGCTCCTCCTCGGTCGTCAGGAATCTATGCTCTTCAACTCTTTTCTTTTACGTGAGCTTTGTTCATCCTTTTCCCAACACGCGAGACATCTATCATCAAGGTGCACATGTCATACAAGAAAATGGAGATAATCAGATAAGAAGTGCGTAAGTGAGTCATGCACTTCGATGGCACCTACGCAATATTTTTTCTCCTCGATGGCACATGAATAGTGCACATACTCAACGACGGAGCATGGGATGGTAGCAATGACATGGTCAACCCTTTTTTGGAGAGAGTATGTACTACTAGTAAATAACTTTGATGTGTCCCGTCAACTCGCAGAACGACGAGAAGCTTGATGACGCCTTCTCCCTCACCAACGCATGCGCGGTGGCTCGCAGCACGAGGAGAAAATTTTGCTTACAAGCGGTGGACGTGCAGCAGTTCATTTGGTGTCAGATTGCCAGAAGCACTACTGTAGAACCATCGACTTCCGGAAGAAGCGAAGAGCCAAGCACAAGGTCACCTACTAACCTTAGGCTAGGCATAGTGGGAGTAACATAAGTAGGGGTACCTCCTTTTTTTATTCTAGAAACAACCACACGCGAATATCAAGGTGCTAGTTACGTAGACCAAATTTCCTGCACTCCGTGCTCAGCCCTCCTCTATCTCTCTTCTCAGCCAGCCAGGGGGCGCGCGGAGCCCATCGTCTGTTTGCTCACATGCGGCCCCACATGTCAGTGAAAACGCAAGAGGACCCACTGAACCTGCACATCTTTCACCTCGACGTGCTGGTGATGAAAAACAAATCCAATAAAGATCTTTGGTGGCCGCTTTTGGAGTTACTCAAGAGTAGTAAGATTCTATTTACAGTTTAACCCAAGATGCACATCTCGTGGCTTCAACTACCACTCTATTTTCTTTCATGACACGACCTGGATGCTGGATGTCCCACGTGTCGGCAAAAGGAGGAAGAACCCGACCAAATCTTCGGTTGTGCTCTCGGATTAGACTAGTTGTGCTAACTTAAAATTTTTATTGTGTACTCCCTCCGTTCCAAAATACTTGACTTCCATTTGTCCAAATATGGATGTACCTATATACTAAAACATGTCTAGATACATATATATTTTGACAAATAGAAGGCTTGTATTGTGCAACGGAGGGAGTAGAATGGATGCAAGTTTTTCTATTGGGAAGAAGAGTACATCCATATATTGATAGAGCGTTAGAGTTGGCCTTACAAGTGGGACCGCAGTTGAGGAAACCAACTATCGGCAAACCCCCACCTCGCCCGCCGCGTCATGGCTGAGTTAGAGAAACGATGATGTTGAAGAGATTGCTCTAGCACAGACTCCAAGAAATATGGTGTCAGATGGAAGTTGTGCTGGTGGCGTGTGCCGTACTCCTGGACGTGAATGCTTGTTCTGGCCCATGCCACCCTACTACTCCTACTACTTACTATATAGTACTAGTATCGAGGATTCGAGGTGCTGGTTACGTAGTACAATATGGCTACAGTAAAAACACCCGCACGACGCGCGAAGCATGTAAAGCTAGTACAAATAGTGTACTACTTCCTCCGTTCCTAAATATAAGTCTTTGTAGAGATTTCACTAGGTGGACTACATACAGAGCAAAATGAATGAATCTACACTTAATATGCATCTATACATCCGTATATGGTTCATAGTGAAATCTCTACAAAGACTTACATTTAGGAACGGAGGGAGTACTATTGTTGATTGGCCTCATCCGATAACCTGTTGCAATGCACATACAATTATGTATTCGGAAAATATTTTTTTGCCTCGTCGCACCACTCACTCACAGAAGCAACTCGAAAGCCATTCATAAATTTAGTAAGTTTATCACAGGCATATCATTTTATTACATACAACAGGTCATCAACCCACATCGACAACGAGGATACATTATAAATACTAAAGTTTTCACCACACAACATATAACAAGCAATGAAATGAACTTCAACTCAACCATTCCTCGGCGTTGGAAACGCTTGCTTTGAACCACAAGTGATTCTCTGGGACGGGCCATCTATTGTCGATCTCGAGACCAACGCAGGACTGATCATCTAGGCTGAAGTGGCCTACTATATCAGTACCAGGGTAGGGAACCACCCTAATGTCTGAGGTATAGACACAATTGCTTCTCATAAATGGTGCTAGTAACATTGTGTCAACAGCAGTTGGATCGCCTTTCACCATCATCGGATAGTTTTGTCCAAGGAAGAGCGAGTTTTCTCCAAGACTATCAATTTTGTACCAAGGAGAAGGTGTTGGCACTAGCACACTAGTATCCATCCCGAATACCATGCAACGGGTGTTGGAATAGGTCCGGAGAGTGCGACCATGGGAGACAACACGTGCTTCCTCAGTAGTAACATCATCAGTGGGTTGTATACACACGAGAAGAGGTGATCCATCGGAATTAGTTGCAAGGTGCCAAAGAGTATATGGGCGCTGCTCGTCCTCATGCTCATGATCATCACCGTCGTCATCTCCCCCTTGGTTATAAAGTTTTTCAAGTATAGGTGGTGGAATGTTCACAGGACCTTGGAAACACAAGAAGAAGGTTAATTAGTAAAGGGAAACTTGCTAACCCGCATGCATGTGGATGAAACAATTATAGTTACAGTGGAAGACAAACGTATCGAAATCATAATGATTCCATGCAAAAATAGTGCCACGAGTGCTGGCAGCAAATACAAGGCCCTCGTATTGAATTGCATCACAGTACACATCCGTGTACAGAAACTGATTTTTTGAGCAATATCCATCGAGTCAAACCACCAAGGACGGAAACAAGCTTGTCGAAGATAGCAAGGACTTCATAGTTGTTGTAATTCCAAGAGCGGTTGGGAACTCGACAAATTGCTATCTTCCGTAGAAGACAGTCACCATGATTGTATTTGAACGTGCGTATAATACCGGTGTGCTCAACCTCTGGGCAGTCTGCTGAGATTTTTGGAAGTGGAACCCGGTCACGAGTGTACACATTCACAAGTTCCCACTTGCAGTTGGACCCAATGTAAACAACCCAATCTCCATTTGCACCTACCCAAGCCTTGCCCTCAAGCGATGGCATCTTAACATCATACGTATCATTATCAAGCGGCATCAACTTGCACAGGGCGAGGCCTCCGTCATGACGGCGCCAGTCATCAGGGTCATGGCAAAGAAGATAGGGGAGATCAAATCGCTCCTTGACTCTTGGGTTCCTTGTAATGATGTTATTAGTTGATTCGAGAATGGGCTTGAACAAACCTGCCATGCTAGCCGAGGTGATGATGTCGCACCGATCAATGAGTTCCTCCACAACGTCATCTTTTAGATCGGGGCAAGAATAACGGGGTCGTTTATGTCCTGTTCCCTCCATGGAGAAGACGATTGAGCAATGGCAGAAGAAAGGGTGAAGGGCTGAAGGAAAATGGAGGAGGGAGAGGAAGAGCATGTGACAGCAGTTCCAAATCGAGAGGGAAAGGCGAAGAGTCGGTGGACGGTTGCCAGTTTGCCACAGTTCACGAAGGGGTGCCCCGGCCTACACGTCGGTTCGGAAATACTCCTACTACTCGCCGTCGTCTCACTGATATGTTGGAATGGGACCACATGTCAATGAAACATGGTGTGTAATTTCTCGTGCAAAATGCGATCTGGCCGCGTTAGCCCGAGGGGCCGCATTAGTTTTTTTTCTTTGAAAGTTTGCCACATTAGTTATCGACCTTAACTTTTTTGAACATGCAATCTGAATGGATAGCTCCTGTGGTCATCACACGTGAGCGGATATAGTGATGGTTGATTCGCCCGAGCAACTTATTACTGTGGGAATATGGGAGTACCAGCGGATTCAAGGAACAGAGAAATGATGGTTGCTTCGTCCGAGCAACTTACTGTGGCAAAGGTGGGGCTCTGTGATTTGACTACTCACTAGTCATTACTACTGCGGTGCAACGACCGAGGTGAATCTTTCCCTGAAGTTGTGTTGTGCACTCAATATTGCTGCATGGCAGGTGGAGCCGAATGAAGGATGTCCAACATGTCGGCGAAACGAAGTTGAATTGTTTTTGGCATTGCTATCAATCCTTCAGGATTTGTTTATATGTACGCATAATTTTGATGAAATTGTACCGTGATGCTATGAAGGTTTCAACTTCGGTTCCCGCAAGAAAAAAAAGGTTTCAACTTGGGATTCATGTGTCTTACCTCGAGATTATCTCGTTACAACATTCCATCAAATACAAATGAAACTACCATGGCTAATGCATCTCAATGGTTCGCAGATCAGCGCCAATATTCACATCACAACTGAAGACAAAGTTGTGAGAAGGTGTACAAATAAAGAAAAAATATATAATTGATCGATGTTGTTCGTAGGCATGGCTCCATTTCCTTGGCACAGTGTTCATTGCTTGGCAGCTAGTTTCACCCAGCTCTGTAGCCAAAAAAGGGGTGTATGAAGGACACCACAATCCGATCATTTTGTGCAGCTCCACTAAAATCGAGCAGACCATCCCTGTTTGCAAAGATATCCTGTCAGTGTGATTACAATAATAGTGGAACTAGATGATGAAACATAACACGCATAAATAGAAGCCGATCACCTCTACGATCTCTCTTTAGGACTAACTTCTTGTTGGAGAAAGATTAGGCACGGAGTTGGATGAGGAGGATAGCAAAACCAATCTCCCTTTCCACAGTCCCATAGAAATGTAAAAACGTTGCCCGTGTGACATTTTGGCGGAACTGCACAAAACACTCTTCAGAAAAGTGATTTTCTGCAGTTCACCAAAAGGTCGCAATAGCAACGAGGTGAAAATGGATAGCCCTGTTTGCAAAAGGAGGTCAAAAGGAAACAATTACTGCCCAATAACACGAGTTGAAGACACATACGCCGACAAAAAAGAAGCATGTTCCATGTAAAAAGGGAAAGATAGCACATGGTGGTTTATCAAAAATGGTTTGAAGACGAGATTGCAAGATGGAAAGTACGCCGGCGGAGATACGAGTTAAGCAAACAACTAATGAAGATCCACATGCAGCAACGTAGGAAGATCGGCAGTGGAGCAAGGCCGGAGGAAGTTGTACCTGAGGGTCGTCGGGATGTTACTAGGAGGGCGTCGGCGGCCGGGATCTGCCCATACTGCGGCAGCGAGCAAGTGGCGGAGGCCCTACCGCGCCGGAGCTTGGTCAGAGAGAACAACGGGTACCGCAGATCGGGACGAGCTGCCTCAACGCTGTCGAACGGACAGATGATGCACATCCTCCCTTTCCACCGGCGGATGGGATGCGGCCGGATCACTGACCAACACTGAGAGAGAGAGGCCACGGCGGCCTTGTGTGAGATGGTGTGACGAGAGACAAACCCATTTTCCCATTTTTCCCACGGCAATCGTTTTATATTCTAGGCGTGGTACCCGACCCTCCTTCGAGTAACAACCGCTACACGCGTCAAATTATCACGTGGGCCGCCTTTTCGTACAGAAACAAACTCCACCGTGTACCCACGCGGGTGTGGCCGGGAACGAGACGTGAGTACATGCGTCCTGCGTGCACTTCTTCTTTAGGTGCAGGTACGTACGTGGGTGGGTGTGAGAGAAATGGTTTGTGTGAAACAGAGGCAATGTGTTGATGATATCTCAATCAGAAAAACGTAACATATGCAATGTGTGTGAAATGGAGTCATGGACGTGAGATATCGATAGAATTGAAAACAGGGATGAAGTGTGTGGCTGCGCGATCAATAAAGAGTGCCATCGAATTTGTGTTTGCCCACGTCAAAGATACAGGGCGGCTGCCCTACTGGAATTTGAGAGGGCAGAGGTGCAGTTCTTCTCCGTGGCATGGATACCTACCTACAATGTTCGACTATCGGTGTGTGTGTGTGGGGGGGGGGGTAGAGACCGGTCGACTAGTATATGTGTTGGGAAGAAGAGAGACCTAGCTATGTATTGAGGGAGATCGATCGACATCCATGGATATGTGTAGCAGAGGAATAAGGTTGGGGAAAGACAAGGGTAGAGCATCGGAGGGTTGGTGGTGGAGTGGCGTCTCACAAATGGTGGGAGAGGCCTGCTAGACAAACGGAGGGTATGAGTGCAATATCAATAAGAGAGGGCGGGGGATGTCTGTCTGTCTATGCACGTGCGTGTGAGAGATGGGTCGGGAGGTATTCAAGGATGATGAGGGGAGAAGATATGGTTGTGGTAAGCATGCGTAACTACATAGGAAGATCAACCGTCGTGTGTCCGAGAAAAGGAGAGACATAATTAGCGAGGTAAATGTATCGGTGCTTGGTGAAAAT
Organism: Triticum dicoccoides; assembly: GCF_002162155.2. Taxonomy (NCBI): domain Eukaryota; kingdom Viridiplantae; phylum Streptophyta; class Magnoliopsida; order Poales; family Poaceae; genus Triticum; species Triticum dicoccoides. The sequence continues at coordinate 275,467,780 of NC_041383.1, forward strand.
GAATTATAGTCGACCTGGCTATATGTAGGGAGATCAGTTCATATACTCGCCTGCATGTGTTAGAAGCAAATAAGGTCCGGAGAGACAGACAGGGGGAGAGGGTGTGGCTAGGAGGTGGTGCGAGAGGCCTACCATGTCGAGGGGGGAGGAGTGTGCGAGCATGTGATTAATGAAAAGAGGGGCGGGAGTGTGCACCTGCGTGAAATCGTATTGGACATATGGGGGCATGGACGGTGAGAAGAGAAGAGGGGAAGTATATATGTGTTTGTTGTAGGCAGACTTGGCTAGAGAGGTATATCGACCGGTGTGTGCCAGAAAGAAGGAGCCGGGGGCCTACACACACCGCTGGTGGACGACCTAAAGAGAAATAATGAACGTGCATGATGGAGGGGACACTAAGGGTGTGTGAGGGGGGCGGGCGTGTGCATGCACGATAGAAAGTTAGCGCTAGCTAGCTACAAATAGAAGAGGATCGTGAAGGTGTAAAAGATGAACAAAGATCATAATTCATTATAAAAAAGTGGATACGGATACTTGAAGAAGATATCATAATGTAGAACATTGATTATAATTTGGGCTAATGTGTGGCTTTTGCAACTCAGGTCTAAATACTTGTCATGATGTAGGGGGCGGGGCACTATACTTTGTGTGATAAAGACGGTGAATGTATGGAACATGGCTTAGATTATGAATATATAGTTAGTACATCAAATGTACTATTATTTGGAATCAACATCAAGTGTATTCAAAAAATAGAATTCGAGTTCATGTAGTACACATAGTTCATATCTATCTCTATAGTAATCATGTGGTGTGTTATTAAGGTAATACACGAATGATGGTTGAAGTTGGCAACAATCATGATTGTAGATTCTTATTGAAATAGAGAAACAAATTCAAATTTAGTTCGAATTGCAGTGGTAGTATAGACATTTGGAATGCACTAAAATGTTGGTATGAGTAGGTTACATGCATTATATAGCAAGCGAAAAAATTTAATTGGACGTAACATGGATTCATACTCCCTCCTTCCATCTATATAGGGCGTAATGAGATTTTTAAGACCGCCTTTGACTATTGACAAGATTAATAGTACATGACATGCACAATGTGAAAATTATATCATTGAAAGAACCTTTGACAGACGAAGTTAACGGTGTGCTTTGTGTAAGTTGCATGTCATATATCATTGCTCTAATATTTGGTCAAAGTTACCATCGAAAAACGCATTAGGCCCTATATAGATGGAAGGATGGAGTAGCTTTGAATAGCATTTGTATAGTAAAACGGGGCAAGACTCTCTCTTTGTGTGGTGTGAATAGTTTTATTTTTTTCATTTTCTTTTTGGTTGAGGGAAGTGCGAATTGATTTGGTACGTACAAGTACAATATTACTACACGTTAGGCTTGTCCCTAAAATTCAACCCGCGTCTTGTTATATCCGGAAAATTCAGATATCGTGCTCCCAAAACTGGCACCTTCACAACCTGCGCCTTGCTATCCCAAAATTACAACGCACGCGAAAACTCCCTCCAGCTGCCAAATCCCGACATGCGAAATCCCCATTCTAACCCTGAGTCGAAAGGGCTGCTAGTTCAATTCGGTGGGGGGTACTTTTGTAACACACCCTACATTTTGGACAAGCGCGTCCCTAAGTCATGCTTCACCCCCTCCCATTGCCCCCTTTTCGCCATTCGAAATCCCAGGCCGCCATAACCTCTCCGCTCCAGCCGCGAAACCCCACCCTCCTCTGTCCGCCACGTCACCGCTGCCTAGCCGGAGCCTCTTCCCCGACGATGTCGTCCACCGCAATAGCTCGACGTCCCTCGTCCACCTCCCCGGATGAGGATTCATCGTCCATCTCGTCGTCCCGTCGGTTCAGCCGCCCTGTCCTCCACCTCCAAGGAGCTGCTCCGATGATCGCCTCGTCTATTGCGGATGCTCCATCCCCATAGCGCCGCCTTAACCTACTCCACCGGAACTGCAGCATCCTCACCGACTCCTCGGACGAAGCCGAGGCCTACTAGGCGCCACCAAAGAGGTTGTACACTCATCGCATCTCACCTTCTCTTTAACTCGACCTCCCGGTGCCGATGGTGCTCCATCCTGCACCCCCATGGAGCGGCTACCTTGAAGCCGGTGCCGCGGGCGACATCTCCATGGCGGCTCTCCCCCAGTGTGAGGCCCCTTCGGCGGCTGCGTCCATACCAGCCGGATCTGCTGCTGCTGCTCTGGCTCTCGCTCGCTTTCTCGCGCTGCTCCTGCTGCTCCAGCTCTCGCTCGATCGCTCACTCGCCCAGCTGCTGATGCTGCTCTCCCCCTCGCTCGTGCTGCTGCTCTGCTTGGATTAAGCCACACTTCAGTCGACTGAATCGACTTTTGGGTCAGTCAATTTTCAGGGGTTGGGGGGCTTGCCGGAGTTAAGGAAGAACCACCCGCAGCGGGGACGAGGGCTCGTAGGAGAGGTATCCCACTATCTATCTTAGGGTTCAGGGTGGGGGCGGGGGGGCCTAGAGGGCTGGCCGGGGCGGCGGTGGCGAATTGTTTCTGGGTGGCGGTTCGGCCGGTGGTGGCTGGCGGCTCAGGGGGGTGCAGGTTGAAGATGAACTGCAGGCCCTCCCTAAACTACATGTCAAGTGCCTCTCTGCTACCATTGCATTCAGTTTCGACAGTAGCATTCAGATTCCACAGTAAATTTCAATTTCGACAGTTAAGTTCAGAGTCAACAGTTTTTACCTCATCTGTTGTAGTCAGGTGGTTTTTGGTGATGTTAATTTTACATCCATTTTACATCATCTATTGGAGATGCTATTAGAATCCCACTTGATATTGACGATGTCTGTCTTGTGCTGCTTCAGCCTTGACGTCTTACGGCTCACCGGAGCTGCTCCAACGACAGAACGATCCATCACAATAGAGCAGTGCCCTGGACGCCGTCTACAGATTCCTCAGATCTTCCTCCACACCTCCGACAGCCACCTCTGCCTCAACTGCTTCAGTGACCAACCCAATGATGCTGAGGTCGACACGGCTACGGCAAAGAGGTTGTACACTTGTTGCATCACTTATTACTATACATTCACGTCGATCCATTAGGGCTATTTTGGTTCAACGAAAAAACGTAGCAATAGGGAATTTTCCAATGGCACTCTACTATTCAATTATTCATGCATTTTGTTGCAAGGAATGAAGCAAAACATCCACCTGGACCTACTTTTCAAAATCCTATGCATGAAAACAAGACCAAGTGCATTAGTGCCAGAATAACATTCTAACTATACACGCTTTCATATGGTTTCACTTTATTTTGGCCATGTTTCTTTGCATTCCTCTGCTCTTCCAATTCCTGTAAACCAAACACCCAAGTTGACAGAAATCCTGTGTTTACAAATGCTTTGTTTACCATGTGCATTTTCCTATCCTATTTCGGTGTTTTTCCTATCCCTGTGTTTTAAGAATCATGCAAGCCAAATGAGCCCTTACAGAATTACTTCAGTTACAGGTACGTGTCGAAGGGAACTTTGTGTGGTTTGTCCTGCTCCTGACGCGACATCGTCCACCTCACCTGAGTTGCTCCATCGACAGAAGCATCCACCAAACCAGACATCGCGACTCCTGACCGTCTTTCGCCACCTCAGATCTCCTTCCCTGCCGCCGGCACCCACCGCAATGACATCACCATCATCGACTCAGCAGATGAACCTGAGGAGTACACGGGTCCACAAGAGAGGTCGCACTCTTTTGTTTCTGCTTATGTTATGCATTGCTTAAATTTACCTGCTACTTTATCATCCTGTTCAGCTGTTGGACTCCCAAGTCAGGTCCAAATTAATGTTCAAACTTGAGTTCTAAATTAGTTGTGGGGCACATATCGAGGCAGCAATGAATAGTATGTCTGTCTAATATCTGGTTCACCTAGGGTATGCCTATGTTGTTCATCTTGGGTGGGAAACAAATAGTAAAGCAATCATCATTTATCTTTTTATTAATTTAAAGCAATCATCAGCCTACTATCATTATTTTTGGATCCATCCACTGGTTGTTACCATCACTCTAAATTTCTGCATGCTCTCCTTACATAATCTCACCATATATTTTCGTATGCATGTCAGATATTGTACACAGTCATGCTGAACATGTAGAGAAAAAGAGAAGAGTTTTGCGCGGCAATACAATGTCATGCAGACATTGCTCCATGGTGGGTTCAATGGCAAACCCTCCCCACCCCTCTCCAGATTGTAATCTAGAGGAAGATATCTGTTCTGAGGCGGATTCAGACGCTGCTGACCACTCCTATTTACCCCCCAAGGTGTTTGCTCTACCTTGGCATGATGATGTTAGTCATATCTTGCATATGTTGCCTTGCAGTGCCTACTTTTGACATCATATATGTCATCTGCTTAGTTTAGACATGTTCTGTAATGCCACCTATTTAGTTTCTATATTATATATGGGAATTATGCAGTCTCATGTCTTTTAGCCAGCCATAATATATGTGAAATGTGCAATGCCATCCTGTTTAACCAGGCATCATATATTTGAATGATATCTTTCCCATCCTTTTCTTCATTACATTTCCATTTGTCGACAATGTTTGTACATTAAACTACTCTTCCTGTGAATCAGCCATTTGGGTGGGAGATGGAAAAATCTGGAGTGAAAACAAGGCCTTCAGAGCAGACAGTGCTACCTGTCGAAGCAGATCTCTTGTTGGGTTCCGATAGCTCCTCAGAGATGGATTCAGAGACAGATGACCAGTCCTATTCCCCCCACTAAGGTGTATGCTCTAACTTGGCACGGTTATACTGCTCATATCATGCATACGGTGTCTTGCATTGCATGGTTTAGACATCATATACACAATATTCAACACCATGTTCTTAGTTCAGACATCATATCGAACGCCCTCTATTTAGCATATAAATCACATATGTGAATTAAATGATGCGATCCTGATTACTTAGATAACATGTAGGTGAATTATGTCATGCGATCCTGTTTAGTTATTCATCATATCTTTGAATTATGTTATGCTATGCTATCCAGTTTAGATAGACATCATATATGTGAAATTATGTCATACTATCCGTTTTAGTTAAACAATATACATGTCAACTATTTCATGCCCTCTTTTTTCCACACTATCTATTGCATCTGTCTCTCATACAATGTCTGTACATTCAACTATGTTTCCTGTTTATCAGCCATTTGAATTGGAGCGGGTGATGCCAGTATCTAGCTGACTAAAAACACGGTCTTCAAATAAATAGTGCTACCTCTTGGTGGAGATAGCACCACGGTTGTACATGCACAAGAACCAACCCTACCACACATAATCCAAACTCTCGCAGATTGTACCCCTACTGCGATGGACAGAGAACCAGCTTCACCCAATCTAACCCCAACCCCAGCCGATAGTAACCCAGTTCCTGTTGACACAAAACCATCTCCACCACAGAGCTCCCAAACAAGAGCAGTTAGTAAGGCAGCTCCAGTGCCCAAAGGGCCAGTACTATCACGGCGAACCCCAACTCCACCAGTTAGTACGCCTATTTGTCGGGGAAATTGATCCACGAACACCTATGGGGCTGGCGGACCGAGCCCCTTTCGGTTCGGCAGAGGGCGGAGGTCGCACGAAGAGCAGATCGAGGCGAAGCACACGAGCAGTTTACCCAGCTTCGGAGCTCTCCGGAGAGATAATACTCCTACTGCTGCTTGTTTGATTGTATTGCTTTCTTGCTCGAGAGAGAGCTAAGTGTTTTTTTGGCTTACGAATGAGTCCAACCCCCCCTACGTTGCGCATGGGCCTCCTTTTATACGCTAAAGGGGTCACCGACAGGTGGCAACGCAGAGAAGGGTAAAAGTGTAAAAAGCAAGGTGGTTGGTACAACTACCTGTACAGTGTTTCCTACCTAACCCTGACGGCAGGGGACAAGGGCATTAAATGCCCGTCTGTGTCACCCAAACAGTGCAGAAAAGGACCGTTAGGGGCGCCACCGTTCGCCATGATGGCGATCTTGTCAGCGTCGCATGCTACCGCGCACCGCTGGCTGCACAGCCTTCCGCCACGCGCGCCTGGAAAGGCCCCAGAGCGACACGTTGGTGGATGTGCTGGAGCGCAGGTACAGGGTGGCCGCCTGCCGCGGCAAGCGCCTTGCCGTGGCCGTTGTCTCATCGGGTCCGGAAGCTTGTCGCTCACCGGGCCTCGAGATGCCTTGGTTGGTCTTCCCGGCAAGCTCCTCTCGCCGGGGCCTTGTTGCCTTGCCGGGACGCGTGGCGCGTCGCGGCAAGTTCCTTGGGATGCCTTGGTTGGCCTTCCCGGCAAGCTCCTCTTGCCGGGGCCTTGTCTCCTGAGCTTAAATACTTTGTTCTTGAATGGCTCCAAGGAAACCACGGAGGACCTTGGCGGTCGCCCGACAAGCCTTGCCGCGGGGTGCTGCAACTGCCCGTGCACAAGTTCGGGATACTAGGGTACCCCTATTCTAGTACACCGACAGGAGCCCCCGGGCCTGGGCCATAAGCGCTGTTGGGCCAGGCCCAAAACAGGGCACGGGCACACGCGGCCTGGGTTACGCCGTATCTGACTCCGTATCCACCGTGCCCTCCCTAACGGCACACGTCGAATGCGGCATCGTGGGAGAGATCGTGGGTGGTTTCTTTATTCGTAAGGGCGAAACGTCCGCCCCCTCCCTCTTTATAAGCAGGGGAAACAGGGGCAGTTCGCCCATCTCGCCGTTTGTTGCTCCAACTCCAGAAATCTCCGCCGCTCCCTCCCTTCTTCTTGAAGCAGAAAGAGAACAGCGCTCCGCCCCCCATTGCCACCAGCATCACCAAAGCCGCCGATCTCCCCCACCACCTCCGCCATGGCTCCAAAAGCCGACAAGGGGAAGGGTGTGAAGTCGGCCGAGGCGCAGCGGCTCGCGGCGCTGCGGAAGGAGCGGGCCCTCTTCCCCCCTCAGCTCGGTGCGCAGGAGCTGAGGGAGTACTACTACCTCTTCTGGTCGACGGAGACGCGTGCGCATCCACGCACGAGGGTACTCCCGGCTGCAGCTTCGGAACTGGCTCCAAGCGGGTACCCGTTCTTCGCATTGTTCTTCTACTGCGGGCTCTGCCCGCCCTTTTCTGATTTCTTCTGCGACATCATGAACACCTACGGGTTCCGCCTCCTTGATTTCACCCCCAACGTCGTTCTGACCATGGCAGTTTTCGCACATTTGTGCGAAAACTTTGTCGGAGTCCACCCAAATGTAGCCCTTTTCCGCCACTTCTTCATGCCTCGGGTCGAGAGAGGAGAGCCGCTTGCCGGAGGGATCGCCTGGATCTCGAGAGTCGGCAAGAAGGAGGCGTATCTGGAGGGTGAGCTCCGCAGCAAGTGGGAGGAGTGGAGAGCGGAGTGGTGCAGGATCGTCGAGGAGAACCCGCAGCCGTTCACTACCCTGCGCCAAGCCCCAATAATACGCGGCAACGATTGGAGCAACGTGGCCCCGGAAGACGACAGGCTGAAGATCGCCGTCACCCGAATCCTCCGCCTCAGGCTTGCCGGGCTCACTGTAGGCGCTGTAGGTGCAGATTTCCTTCGCTGCCGCATCGCCCCCCTGCAGGAGAGGGGGAGACCCGCCTGGGAGTTCAAGAACTCGGCGGATATCATGAGGTTGCGCCCGGGCCTTAATTTCAACTTCACCATCCTGGAGCTGGATGCGATGCTCCTGGAGTTGTTCAAACGAGATCCCCAACATCCATTCACGCTGCCGAGGAGCGTCGTTCCGTTGTGCAACAATTCGTCGCTTGACCGGATCCGCGCGATGATGCCGTTGTGCGATTCGCACGGAATCGCACCAACTTGGCAAGAACCTGCGGATGACGTCGTACAAGCGTTCTTCGACGACTTGGTAGAAGTGCCGGTCCGCGCCGACGAACAGAAAAGCCTCACCCGCGACACTACCGACGCGGAGCTGCAGCACATCGCCACTAGGGCGGAAGAGGCTGCGGCAGCAGCTGCCGCGGGCGCGTTCAGGTTTACCGTAGAGGAGGCAGAGGCGGCAGAGGCGGCAAGCCTTGCCGAGCGCGAGGAGTTTGCCGGTGAGGAAGATCTTGCCGGCCCTGAAGCTGAGCCGAGTGAGGCCGGCGAGGAAGAGCCCGAGCCTTCAGACAGCTTGCCGCAGGCGGAGACCCCGGCCCCGCGAAGAAGGCGTCTCCGCAGGGCCGGGGACGTAGCGGGGCGGCAAACGAGCCAATAGCCGCCAAGCCGTGCGACACGCTCTACCGCGGCAAGCAATGTTGCCGCGGGAGCGCCTCACGCTGCTGCGGCAACTGGAGCGGGATCTTCCCGGTCCACCGCCACCGCCCCTGCCAAGCGGGCAAGGGATCCTACTCCTCCGCCTCGCTGCACCGGAGGGGAGCCAGACTTCGATCTCTCCGCGCTCAGCTCCGACGAGGAGGAAGAAGAGCAAGTTTCTTTGGCGTTCTTGTAGTTCCCCAATCTTGTTGCTTTTATCTTGTCTCTGACTTGCTTCAATCTGAACCCATTCCTTTTCAGGACGCTGGCCCAGAGAGCGGCGAAGAGAGCCAAGGCCCCGGTGATTGTCATCGAAGATGATCCCACTGTGTCAGCAGGTGGTGTGTCTGAGACCACCTTAACGGACCCTGCAGCCACTCCCCAAAGCAGCCCCCAGCGCAGCCCCCAGCGTAAGTTTGTAGTTTTTACTTCTTGCTGTCGGGCGTGCATGGGTGCTCTTTTCTCTACTGATATCTTGCTTGTTGATTTGTGTAGGAGCAGAACAACCTCACCAGGAGGGCCCGGAAGCCGCCCCTGAAGTGCCATCTGCTTCGACTACGCCGCCAAGGGAGGAGTCCCCAGCAAGGGAGCGCTCTCCGGCAAGGGAGAACTCCTCGGCAAGGGACAGTTCTCCGGCAAGGGACGGCACCAGTGATCCTCCGGCGGTTGAGACCGCGACCGCAGATCCTAGTACAGGTAATCTTCTTGCCTGAAATCTTCCCTTGGGTTCTTCTTCTTCTGAATTCCCTTTCTTGGATTTTTGCTTGATTTTTCTCCCTTCTTCGTTCTTTAGATCCATCTGCTGCGGAGCCAATGGAGACTGAGGACACCGCCGCCAACGAAGAAGGGGCCGGTGCTGATGAGCCCGCCGGCGAAGAGGCCGCTAAGGCTGCCGCCGCAAAAGCTGGCGAGGGGTCGGGCGATCGCACTGACGGCCCTGAGGCCGCAGGAGCGCCAGGTGCTGCGCCGACCGCCGATCCCTCCGCCGCTGCCGCGGAGCCAAGCTCCGAAGAGCCCCAGCCCGGCACCTACTTGCAGGACGGCGACGGTATCTTCATCAAGCTTCCCTGGGCATCAGGCTCCAGGGCGCCGGTCGAAGGAGAAGCTTTTGACGAGGAGGTGCTCGCCTCTGTTGGGCTGGCGCTGGTCGATGCGCCAAGCAGCAGCAACGGCGAGTCTGAGGAGGAGCGGCTGCTGCGGAAACTGTTGTCGCTCTACCGCGCCCGACAAACCAAGCTGGCGTCCCGAGAAGCACTCGTCGCAAGGGCGGGAGTCGACATCGAGAAGCGCGCGGAGGAGCTCCAGGGTCTTATGCAGGAAACTCTCCGGAGCTTGGCAGAGGAGCGGGAGCAAGTCACCGAGGAGAGGAAAGCCTTCCTCCTCGCGAAGGCTGAGGTTGAAGAGCAGTAGCGGCTGGCTGCCAAGAAGTTATCTGCGCAGGAGGGAGAGTTGGCGCAGCGCATGGTCAACCTTGACAGCCACGAAGAGGAGCTCGCCGAGCACGAGCAAGCGATTGGCAGGGCGCTCAAGGAAGCAAAGGATGCTGCCGCAGCTGCTGAGGCCGCCAAAAAAGAGCTGGAGGCGAAGGTGGCGCAGCTAGAGGCCAATATCAGGAAGAGCGACGAGGAGCTTGCCGCGCTCAAGCGTGAGCGCGAGAAGGATGCTGCCGCCCATGGAGAGCTGCAGGGTCTTCTCGCTGAGAGGAACAAGGAGCTCAGCGCCGCCAAGGACTCCAACGCGGATCTCGAGTTGAAGCTGGCTACGCTGACTCAGACGCTGGACGACGCCAAGGAGCGAGAGGTGACCTTGTCGGAAAAGGTTAAGGCCGACAAGGCGCTACTGGCGAGTATCGCCGTTACCCAGAACTCATTCAGGGAGACTGTGGAGCACTGGACCGAAGGGCTGGTGAATATCGCCGCAGTCATCGACGGGGAGCTGGCGCAGCTGGGGATGGAGGACTTTGGGTATCCCTCCGACGAGCATCTCCAACCCAGAGCCAAGCTCAGCCTGTTCTTCAAGGGCGTGGCGACGGAACTCCAGCGGCTCCCGGAGAGGATCCCAAAGCAGCTGGCCAACGAGTCGCACAGGATTTGCGCGGGGGCTCTCCAGAAGGTGCTGATGAAGGTGGCCTTCCGCAACCCAGGCCTCAACCTCACCAACGTCCTTAAGTCCTTGCCGCCTGACGCTGATCTGGATGCGCTCAAGGCCCTTGTCGCACCCATTGTGGACAAGGTGAGCGAGATCAAGAGGGTTGAGGGCGATCGCGTAGATTAGGCCGCCCGTTTTCTCTTTCTCCTTGTCGCTGCTAGCCATATTATAAGATCAACCTGTTAGAGCTGCGACAAGTTATTTTGTAATGCCACTCTATTTCTGTTATTAATTGCTACGTTATTTCCTTTACTAGATTCCTTCCTTTGTATGTTTTTACCCTACGCTTTTAGGGGACTTGTCGGCGCGGGCACCCGAGCCGCGAGCGCTGAGTGCGGGACGTCAGCAGCCTGCTGGCGGTGCCGCTTCCGACAAGAAGCCTTGTCGCGACTAGTTGCAGCACACTTAAGTTGTTGAGCGGACTCGAAACAAAGTAAGGGCGCAACTAGCTACGAGTTGGTTCCTCCGCGCACAGGTTTTCCATACAAAGTCCGGTCGTTCGAGGAAGATAACTTAAAAATTAAAACTAATTGCTCAAACTTTGGCAACTTAGCTTTTTTGTCGTTCGCTTCCCGACAAGGCGAAACTTCCTTAAACGACGCCTGGTCCACACCCTTATCTTCTCCTTCCCCCCCCCCCCGGCAAACTTGTGTGCGAGGGAACCTTCCTTTCCTTTGTTGAGAAAAAGAAAGAAGAAAAAATAAAGGTATGGAGCCTTTCGGCTTGTTATTGCTTACCGGGGGTAGGTGCTGCACAAAGTGTCAGATAACGCATGCAAGAAAGAATATAATGCATGAAATTGACAAGATGTGCGGAGCACATGAGCTTTACTTATGCACGGGATCTGCGCCCGGCTTTGTACAAAGGATTACATGCAACATCGGAAAGACTTGTACAAAAGGTGGTTGCCGGAACGGGTTCCGGCAACCGCGCCCTACAGGTAAAACTTACGAAGATGCTCAATGTTCCAGGAGTTGCTCACCGGAATGCCATCTTCGGTCTCAAGGCGGACAGCGCCAGGCCTAGTGACTCGTTTCACCCGGTAAGGGCCTTCCCACTTCGGCGTCAACTTGTTGGAATTCTTGGCGGACTGAACGCACCGAAGAACAAGGTCGCCTTCCTCGAAGCTTCTGGCATTAACTTTGCAGCTATGGTAGCAACGCAAAGCTTGCTGGTATCGAGCAGCTCGTACAGCAGCCTGAAGACGATCCTCCTCAAGGAGCAGCGCGTCATCTTGTCGCAGCTACTCTTGCTCAAGCTCATCATAAGCAAGCACTCGAGGTGACCCGTATACGAGTTCCATGGGGAGAACTGCCTCTGCTCCATAGACTAGAGCGAAAGGCGTCTGGCCAGTGGCTCGATTTGGCGTCGTCCTGATCGACCAAAGAACCACCGGCAGCTCCTCAATCCAGTTCCTTCCGCACTTGCGCAGCCTGTCGAAAGTTCTGGTCTTGAGCCCGCGCAGCACTTCAGCATTTGCCCTCTCCGCTTGACCGTTGCTTCTCGGATGAGCAACAGAAGCGAAGCATATCTTGGTGCCAAGATCTTGGACGTACTGCATGAAGGTGCGGCTCGTAAATTGCGTGACGTTGTCGGTAATGATCCTGTTAGGGATCCCGAAACGGCAAACAATCGACCTGAAGAACTTGACTGCTAACTGTGCTGTCACCTTCCTCACTGGTTCCACTTCCGGCCACTTTGTGAACTTGTCGATCGCAACGTACAAGTACTCAAAGCCCCCGACAGCTCGGGGAAAGGGACCGAGGATGTCGAGCCCCCAAACCGAAAATGGCCAGGATAAAGGGATCGTCTAGAGAGCTTGAGCTGGTTGGTGTATCTACTTGGAATGGAACTGGCACGCTTCACACTTGGTTACTTGTGCAGTTGCATCCTGGAGGGCTGTTGGCCAAAAGAAACCTTGCCGGAACGCTTTGCCGGCAAGTGCTCTTGCGCCAATGTGGTGACCACATATGCCTCCATGTATCTCTGCCAACAGCTTTTGTCTGTCTTCCCGACAAACACACTTCAATTTCACACCGTTGAGTCTTCTTCTGTACAGTGTGCTGTCAACAAACTGGTACATACTTGACTGCCGGGCTACTTTTTCCGCTTCTTCTTGCTCTTCGGGAAGTTCTCCTGTCTGAAGGAAATGGACAATCTGTTGTGCCCATGCTGGAGCTTGAGGCTCGACAACAAGGACTAAAGGCACATCTGCTGCTGCGGGAACATCCGCTTCCACGGCGAGAACCTGCGGCTCAGCCGGAGCTTGATGTTCCCCGGCAAGCTTGCCGGAGCAAAACTTGTCGGGAGCGTCTGCTACGACGGAACAAACCATAAGGCTTGCCGGAGCAGATCGCTCCTTAGCATCATTGGTGTTGATCTTGGGGACTTTCTTGGCGGCGGCTTCAGGGAGCTCTGCCAGAAAATAGTCACCAGAAACCAACTTTCTCTTCTTGCTCTGTCCAGTTGATGGTGTTACAGATGGTTGAGTTAGCTTGAGCACAAAGATCCCTGGTTCCACAGGTAACTTAAGTGCGGCGCACTTCGACAGGCCATCAGCTATGTCATTCTGAGCTCTTGGAACATGTTCCATCTGCAGGCCGTCAAAGTGCTCTTCTAGCTTCCTCACTTCATCAACGTAAGCTTCCATCAATGGACTTTGATAGTTCTTGTTCACTTGGCGGATGACAAGCTGTGAGTCACCCCTGACAATGAGCTTCTTGATCCCAAGGTCTGCTGCGATCCTGAGACCGGCAAGCAATCCTTCATACTCCGCAGTATTGTTGGTTGCTTGCTCCTTGGGAAAGTGCATCTGGACTACGTACTTGAGGTGCTCTCCGGTGGGTGCGACAAGCAGCATGCCCGCACCGGCGCCTTGCAGCGAGAAGGCACCATCAAAGTACATGAGCCACTCTCTGCTTGCCTCCTTGACGGGGATGCTCGTCTCTGGAATTTCTTCATCTTGTGTTGGCGTCCATTCTGCTATGAACTCTGCCAATGCTCTGCTTTGGATAGTTGAAGTACTCTCAAACTTGAGGCCAAAGCTTGACAGTTCCAGCGCCCACTCGACAATCCTGCCTGTCGCTTCTGGATTTTGCAGTATCCTCTTCAGCGGAAAACGAGTGACGACTGTGATCTCATGTGCTTGGAAGTAATGGCGCAGCTTTCTCGAGGCCATGAGAAGGCCGAAAAGCAATTTCTGCACACCAGAGTACCTTGACCTAGCCCCCTGCAGAAGGGAACTGACAAAGTAAACTGGGTGCTGCACCATTCTCTTCGGCGTCTTATCATGCTCCTGCGCAGATCCATCCTTGTCGGGACCAGAGCTTGTCGGCGAAGCCCCCTGCTTGTCGCTGGATGCGTCTGCCGTGGTTGCCGGCTCATCATCTGCCTCCCTCTCCGCCACTAACGCAGCACTAACCACTTGATTGGTTGCTGCTATATACAACAGCAACTTTTCTTGTGGCTTAGGGGCGGCAAGTGTTGGAGTGGAGGACAGGTATCTCTTCAAGTCCTGCAGCGCAGCCTCCGCCTCCGGAGTCCATTTCATTGGACCTGCCTTTTTCAATATTTTGAAAAATGGCAGGGCGCGCTCAGCAGATCTAGAGATAAACCTGCTGAGAGCAGCCACGCAACCAGCAAGCCTTCGTACATCCTTGACGCGCTTTGGTGCTTCAATCTGCTCAATGGCCTTGATCTTGTCGGGATTGGCTTCAATTCCCTGCTGAGACACGAAGAACCCGAGAAGCTTGCCGGAAGGGACTCCAAACACGCACTTCTCGGGGTTAAGCTTGAGGTTGATCTTGCGCAGATTTGCAAATGTCTCGTCTAAATCTTGAATCAGGGTCGCCCTGTCCTTGCTCTTGACCACTATATCATCCATGTAGGCTTCCACATTTCTGTGCATTTGTGGCTCAAAAGCGTGGTGGACTACCCTTGCAAATGTTGAACCAGCATTCTTTAAACTGAAAGGCATCCGTACAAAACAGTACATGCCACACGGGGTGATGAATGCGGTCTTCTCCTCATCCTCTTCTGCCATGAAGATCTGATGGTCTCCTGAGTATGCATCAAGAAATGAAAGCAAATCACATCCGGCCGTGGAGTCAACAATCTGGTCGATGCGCGGCAAAGGAAATGGGTCTTTGGGACAAGCTTTATTGACATCGGTAAAGTCGATACAAAGCCTCCATTTCCCGTTAGCCTTGCGCACGACAACAGGATTGACCAACCATGTGGGATGGAGCACTCCTCTGACAAGGCCTGCTGCTTCCAACTTCTTGATTTCTTCTGCGATGAACTCTTGGCGCTCCACTGCCTGTTTCCTGACTTTCTGCTTGACGAGCCGCGCATGAGGACAGACAGCAAGGTGGTGCTCAATTACTTTCCTGGGAACACCGGGGATGTCGGACGGTTGCCACGCAAACACGTCGACGTTCGCCCGCAGGAAAGCAATGAGCGCGCTTTCCTATTTGGGGTCGAGAGTGGCACTGATGGTGAAGGTACCACCAGTGCCGTCCTCCTTGGCGGACACCTTCTTGGTATCTGGTGGAGCTGCCATCGCCTTCCTACACTTGCCGGTGGAGTTCGATGGTGCGTCCTCGTCGGTAGTGCAGCACTCCGAAGAGGTGCGCTTGCCGGAGTGGGCACCAGAACTCTTGCCGGACTTGGTCTTCTTCTTCCCCCCGGGAGCTTCAGCGGCAAGTGATTTGCGATCTGTTGCGGCTGCTGCTTCCCGGTAGATCTTGTCGGCGCAGATAAGAGCATCCTTCTTGTCGCCAGGGACAGAGATGACACTTATCGGGCCTGGCATCTTCAGCATGTTGTAGGCATAGTGAGAGGCTGCCATGAATTTGGTGAGTGCTGGACAGCCGAGTATCCCATTGTAAGGCAATGGAAAGTCAGCAACGTCAAAAGTGACCCTCTCAGTTCTGAAGTTCAACTCGCTGCCAAATGCTACCGGCAACGTGATCTTTCCCTTCGGCTTGCTCCTTCCCGGGTTGATTCCTTGAAATGTACCGGTCTCTTCGAGCTCGCTGTCAGGGATCTGGAGTTTCTGCAGCACCGCGGAGGAGATCAGGTTCAAGCCGGCCCCGCCGTCAACTAGCATCTTGGTGACCTTGAGGTTGCGGATAGTTGGTGAAACCAACATCGGCAAGCACCCGACCGCAGTTATGCGATCAGGGTGGTCCTCAATATCAAAGATGATAGGCGTGCTGGACCATTTCAGAGGCTTGCATGACTCGACGGGCGGTTCGGCTGCATTAACTTCCCGCACCCATTGCTTGAGCTGGCGGTGTGAAGTATGCAGAGAAGCACCGCCGTCAACGCACAGGACCTCTATGGCTTTCTGGAACTCCTGCTCATCGGTCTCGTCATCATCCATGTCTTCATCGTCGTCGACATCTTCATCCTTGTCGCGGCCGCGAGGAGGTCTGTCTCCTTGCTGCTGCTTGGCCTTGCCGCGGCGTCCTCCTCGGCCTGGACGTTTCTTGCCGGATCCTCCGCACCTTCCTAGGCTTTCTTCTTGTCGCGCCGCTCGTATTCAGCTTTTTGTTGCTCAACAAGCTGCTCGACTTTCTTGCAACTCTGGAGATCGTGGCCCTTGGTGCGATGGATCTTGTAGTACTGCTTGTTGTTGCCGTCCTGCTTGTCGGCGACCGCCACCTCTGCGGCAACCTCCTTGCCGGAGCTTCCAGCTTTGGGCGTCTTGCCGGACTACTCAACGACCAGCACCTCTTTTCCTTTCTTCTTCCTGTTGTTCCGCCGCCGGTTTTTCTTTGCCAGGGCAGCATCATCACTGTCAGATCCTCCTGCTCCTATGTTCTCTCCGGGGAGTCTCCTCCCTTCCTCAGCACGTGCACACTTGTCGACCAGGGCATACAGCTCACTGACGTCTCTAATCTTGCACATCGCCATCTCCTCCCTCATCCTACGATTCCGCATGTTCTGATGGAACGCGCTGATTACCGCGGCAGGGTGGACATCTGGGATGTTGTGCTGCATGCTGCTGAATCTCTGAATGTACTTGCGCAGGGGTTCTCCTTCCTTCTGGGCGAGCAAATGAAGATCGCTCTCTTGGCCATGAGGCTTGTGGCCACCCATAAAGGCGCCGACAAACTGATGGCACAGATCAGCCCAGGAGGATATGGAGTTGTCCGGCAAGTGCATGAACCAGGATCTGACATTGGGCTTGAGCACCAGCGGGAAGTAGTTGGCAAGGATCTTGTCATCCCGTCCCCCAGCAGCCTGCACCGCAATGGTGTAGATGCTGAGGAACTCCGACGGATGCGTCTTGCCGTCGTACTTCTCCGGTACGTCTGGCTTGAAGTTCTTCGTGCTGGGCCACTGGACTTGCCGCAGCTCACGAGTGAACGCAGGGCAACCTACCGCATACGGCAAGTCGCCTGGTTCCCCTAGCGCATGCATGTCAGCAGAGGGCCCAGCGCACTTGTCGGATTGACATCGCGCTTCTCTTTGGCGCTTGATGCGAGTACGAGTGTCTTCTTGCTGTCGATCGTGAAGAACTTGGCGCTGATCGCGACGAGCTCGTGGATTCGACGATGCGGTGGAGTCGCTGTCGAGGTGGATCCGGCGAGTCAGCGATTTTGGCCTTCGGGGTGGTGATTGCATGGTGGTTGCACCCCCACCAGTTTCGTCGCCACCGGCCTGCGCCTGGCAACCCTGCCGCGGCGGCGACGCGCTCAGCTGCCGCGGAGTGTCGCCGTTGGCGTAGCCGATGAGACTCTGAATGGTGGCCCTCCATTCGTTGATCTTGTCCGACGTCGGAGGGTAATCCAGGAGCAGTTGAGCTCGCGCCAAAGCTTCTGCCGGAGTGGTGGGTGGCAGTGGCGGACGGCGCGAGGAGCGGGATATGCTCGGACTTCTAACTATGTTAGAAGGAGCATTATCCCGTCCGGGCGACCGTGTCTCGCTCGTGCTGGCACGTTGGAGTGCATGCTGGTCTTGAGCGCCCGAGGATCCACCAGCTTGATCTTGGCCCAACAAACGTATGGTACTGTGAGTACCATGACGCTGTCGGTCCTGCGCCTCCTGAGATGGGCGCGGAACAAGCACGGACGTCGAGGTCTGCGCCGCCTTGCCCTTGGACCTGGCAGCGTCGTGAGTTTCCTCGTCGACGTCCGTTCTTCCGCCGACGTCCACTCCACCACCCGTTTTCTCCAGTGGTGGTGGAAGCGACGTCGACGGAGCTGCATCCGCCGAAGTCTTCTTCTTCGGTGGCATGTTGATGAAGAAAATGAAGATCTAGCTCGATTGAACGCCGGATCAGGTTCACGCAATCTCGATGCCCCCTACTTGGCACGCCAAAGATGTCGGGGAAACTGATCCACGAACACCTATGGGGCTGGTGGACCGAGCCCCTTTCGGTTCGGCGGAGGGCGGAGGTCGCACAAAGAGCAGATCGAGGCGAAGCACACGAGTAGTTTACCCAGCTTCGGAGCTCTCCGGAGAGATAATACTCCTACTGCTGCTTGTTTGATTGTATTGCTTTCTTGCTCGAGAGAGAGCTAAGTGTTTTTTGGCTTATGAATGAGGCCAACCCCCCCCCCCTACGTTGCGCATGGGCCTTCTTTTATACGCTAAAGGGGTCACTGACAGGTGGCAACGCAGAGAAGGGTAAAAGTGTAAAAAGCAAGGTGGTTGGTACAGCTACCTGTACGGCGTTTCCTACCTAACCCTGACGGCAGGGGACAAGGGCATTAAATGCCCGTTTGTGTCGCCCAAACAGTGCAAAAAAGGACCGTTAGGGGCGCCACCGTTCGCCATGATGGCGATCTTGTCAGAGTCGCATGCTACCGCGCACCGCTGGCTGCACAGCCTTCCGCCACGCGTGCCTGGAAAGGCCCCCAGAGCGACACGTTGGTGGATGTGCTGGAGCGCGGGTACAGACTGGCTGCCTGCCGCGGCAAGCGCCTTGCCGCGGCCGTTGTCTTGTCGGGTCCGGAAGCTTGTCGCTCACCGGGCCTCGAGATGCCTTGGCTGGTCTTCCCGGCAAGCTCCTCTCGCCGGGGCCTTGCTGCCTTGCCGGGACGCGTGGCGCATCGCGGCAAGTTCCTTGGGATGCCTTGGTTGGCCTTCCCGGCAAGCTCCTCTTGCCGGGGCCTTGTCTCCTGAGCTTAAATACTTTGTTCTTGAATGGCTCCAAGGAAACCACGGAGGACCTTGGCGGTCACCCGGCAAGCCTTGCCGCGGGGTGCTGCAACTGCCCGTGCACAAGTTCGGGATACTAGGGTACCCCTTTTCTAGTACACCAACACTATTCCTGTGGAGGAAGCACAACCAACTAGTCGTAGTTTAGCATCTATCGCATTTGATGTTGTTAAATCGTATGTGCGTATCTTCCCATCTTGGAAATATTATACTGAAGATGAAGGAAAATGCTAGTTACAGGTGTTTGTCCAGGAGTTATGTGTAAGTAATGTTATTCATGGCAATTACTTTGCTTCGTCCCATACATCCTACCTCCATGATGGTTATAATACAGCAAATTTTCCCATTTTTCTCTATAGAGAAGGACTGATTTGGAAACTCAGGATGAGGTAACCTGTGCTAATACCTCTGCTATCTTCAAGAATGCTTGGTGGCAGTATCGGAATTACCTGAAGAAAATGTACTTCACCGGCAAAGAAACTCATCAAATTCCCTTACGTTCTCCTGAGACACATTTACTGGACGATGACTGGGAACGCCTTGTGCTGTACTGGTCCCGAACCAAGAATGTGGTAAGGTCTATGAGCTCATTTTCTATTTTTAAGTATTATATTCTTGCGTCTTACTGTACTCTGTTCATGTAAAACAAGTGCCTAAACCTGAAGAACAACTGTTCTAATTTAAGATTCCATTGCTATCATGGTTCAAAAAAGCGCTAGGCGTTAATTGTGCATTTTGCCACCGCCTTGCACTTTACTGACCAAAGCGCATGCTTATGCGCAGTTATGCACAGATTAAGCAAAGTTATGCGCAATGCATTTTGCCAACGCCTAGAGCCTAGGCGCGCTTAAGCGCTCGCTTAGGCGCGCCTTTTTTAACTATGATTGCTTTGCTCTTGTATCATTGTATTTACTGATACAAACTTAATTTTAAATTGAAGGATCCAATCAAAACTCCAATGGCACAGCAGGTATGTTCACGCATGTTTCTTTAACATGTTTGCTCTTATCAATAGCTCTTTTGATTTCAATTTCAATTGTGTATACAGTTGACTTTCATATCATGCACATTACTAGCATCACAACAGAGCCAATAGTGTTGTTGTACATGTAGACCCGTGGTACCCATCTGAAATCTTGTTGTGCCGTGTAGTTTCCCACGCTTTGTATTCTTTCACTGCTGCTTTGTCTTGAATTGATATGATTTGAACCGTGTCTCTATTTTGATTTGGCAAGACAATGCAGTGACCATAGGACATAGATATATGTTTGTTTGATGCTTTCATTACGTACTAGTACATGGCAATAGAAGACTTGGTAGTTTAATCCTGTCCACCTTACTAATGAACTGGTTCACCGAAATGAGTTTCATATACTAGTACATGCTAAAATTGTTATGTGTCTGCTTGTTTCTTCTTTTAGAATGCTGACAGAATATTGGGGAAGAGTGCCTTATTAAGCAATGGTAAAGAAAGTAATGCAGATAAGGTTCAGGATAGTGACACATCCTTGTTGGTCTCCAACAAAGCTGATAAAACAGCTAAGGAAGACTATCTTGAAGACAGCAAGACAACCCCAAAGTCCTGTCTTTGTTTAGTGTTCGAGTTACTGGCCACTACCGCTTGCACAAGCTATTCAAATTCACTGTCTGAATCAGTTCGGTTTCTTGAGTCTCAACTACAAGCTGAAAGACATCGATCAGTTGTGCTGCGACAAGAAGCGGAAGGACTGCGGAAGTCCCTGGAGCATTCAGATGCATACTTTCTGGTGCAACAACAAGCGTTGGAGGATTTTAGCGCCAAACAGGACAAAGCTAATCAGCTTGCTAAGCTTATTGCCAGCATGGTGGATACCCAGGATAACATTTCTTGAGCTCTTCTGAAGTTGTTTTAGTTATGCTCTTGTTTTGCTGCCGCGTTTATTTGCACTGGTGGCCAATTTTGACGGCCAATGTATGTAATATGCTGCTTTGTTCCTTATATTTGCACTGGTGGCGAACTTTGATGCCCAATGGATGTAATATGTGTAATAGCGGTAATAGGCTAGCGTTAATTGCTTGCTCATTTATTTCCTTATTGTCTTGTTTAGTTGTTTGCCTGTAGTCACTGCAGTTCTTTTTCTGTGTTTTTCTAGTGGCCATAATAGCCTATTTTTGGTAACTAGGCCAAAATAATCATGGCAACACACGGACTGTTGTAACCATGGGCCTCCTGTAGGCCGTATGATCCATGGGCCTTCTTCTGGCCGTAGGATCCATTGGCCTTCTATACGGGCCGTAGGATCCATTGGCCTTCTATACGGGCCTTAGGGTCCATGGGCCTTCTACGGGCCGTAGGGTCCATGGCCCTTCTACGGGTCGTACGACCCATGGGCCTTCTACGGGCCGTAGATCTATGGGCCTCATACGGGCCGTAGATCCATGGGCCTTCTACGGGGCGTATCATCATTTCACCAATCATGGGCCGTACAATTCGTGGACCATAACGGGCCGTTAATAGACCGTATTTGATAACTCTATGAAAACAGCCCAACGGGTTTTTTTTACATGAAAATGGCCCAACGTATTAACGGTCCGCAAACGGGCCGACTGTAACAACGGGCTGAATTTGGCCCACAAGCAGAAAATGACAGTAACGGGCTGTATGTAACCGAATGCTGCAAATGGGCCCAAGAATCAATGGGCCCTAAGAAGGCCGAAAGATAACTTGGGCTGGAAATGACCCAATAGAATAATGGGTCGTTAATGGGTATAAAGTGATACACTGTTCATTACTGGCCAGTTTCACCACGGGCCGTTAATGGGCCAAGAGTTACAAAGGGCCTCATATGGGCCGAAAGAAGTCACGGGCCACACATGGGCCGGAAGTTAAAACGGGCTGGAATCATATTGGACGCTCCAGATGACGCTACTGGGCCTAATTCGGATAGGGCGTAACGGGCCCTGGGTTAGCGGGCTATAAATGGGCTATATGCGAACATGCCGTTAACAGGCTTTCTGTGGGCCGGCCCGCCACCTTTTGACCAAGTCAAACGGGCCGGCCTTTTCACAGGAATGGGCCTCTGTTGGGCCGTGCCACGTGTCGCCGTATCATAGGCGCCTTCGGTCCAATGAGCGGATGACATCTGTCCCAACGGTGAGCCGACACGTGTTTCCTCCAGCCAATGATGATTTTACACGTGGAAAATCCCCATTGGTCGGGGTTGTTAACGGGTTATCGGATCCAAAACCCGACCCGATAGCTTAACGGTGTTCCGTTACGGTGGATGCCACGTGTCGGTCACCCTTGACGAGAGCACTTCTGTGACGCGCGATTTATCGTCATGGAAGTGGACACTTCCGTGATGATAATTTTGGTAATGTCATGGAACACTTCTACGACAGCACATGTATGAATATCTTGATTCTGTCATAAAATTGTCATGGATGTACATGCATGACAAAAAACGCGACCTACTGTGACAAACACGTATCATCACGGAAGTGTATTTTTTTGTAGTGTAGGACTCCATATGTAACCCGCCCCTCCAACTTATATAAGGAGGGGCAGGGCACCCCAACAAAGGGGGGAAGTAATCTCTAAGGCTAGACACAATTAGGAGAGCCGGTTTATGTAGCAACTCCCTCGTGAGCATAATAAGACCCAGCCACAAACAACATGTAGGGCTATTACCGGATGATGTTTCCCGGGGCCCGAAGCTATATAAATCCTTGTCTTGTGTGTTGATCCGCCTCACGTCTCTCATCCCGATCAACCCCTGTCAAGCTACCACATAGATGCGTTGGCCTCACGACTAAGTCCTCACACTAGGACATCTGCCTTGACAAATCCACGACAAGAGCCACATGCCTCCCATGTCATTACGAACAATCCCCATTACTTGGCCCTTTGCGGTCTGGGGGCTTGACATGGTTGGACCCCTTAAAGAGGGAAGCCACAAAAAGAAATACTTACTGGTCATGGTGGACAAATTCACTAAATGGATAGAAGCCAAACCAGTCAAAACAACTGAGGCCGGACCAGTGATCGACTTTATATCCAGCATAGTCCATCGTTATGGTGTCCCGCACAGTATCATCACTGATAATGGCTCTAACTTCATAGCTGATGAGGTGAAAATCTGGTGCGCTAAGTTGGGCATTAAACTCGACTATGCATCCGTATACCACCCCCAAACTAACGGCCAAGTCAAACGGGCCAACGGTCTGATCATGAGCAGTATTAAGCCCAGACTAGTGCGCTCTTTACGAGAATCAGATAAGCACTGGGTTGAGGAACTCGATTCCGTACTCTGGGGCCTCCGGACCACGCCTAATGGAACAATTGGATATACACCTTTATTTATGGTGTACAGCGCAGAAGCCGTATTTCCCTGTGATATTATTCATGACTCACCTAGAGTGCGCATGTAGGAAGAGAAAGTAGCCGAACTAGATTGATAGGAGGACCTGGATGGACTTGAAGAGTTGCACAATGCTGCCAAGGCCCGTTCCGCATTCTATCAACAACAGGCCAGGCGTTACCAAAGCAGAGAAGTGCGGGCCAAAACATACAACATCAGAGAACATGTTCTATGCCTCCCGGAGAAGAAAAATAAGCTCAAACCCAGATGGGAGGTCCCCTTCATAATTGATGAAGTCCTTACTGGAGGAGCCTATCGCCTTCGCAATGCAGAGGATAATCACCTTGAGCCGAACCCATGGAACGCCGCCCAGCTTCGAAGATTTTATGCATAATTCGTCCCCCTTAGGTCCCAGTTATAACTAGGTTCTTTCCATTTTCTCTTTCATTTTCACCTTTTTTTACCTTTCTCTCCTACATTGTATGTTCGGATGAACCACATTGTTGGGGATACGCATCTTTAAATGTACACATCCCACCATACATGGGGGCTTCTTTTAAAAGAAGCATTCTATTACAAAGCTTACAAGCTTCTTGTGTCTGTACTATCTGTTGTTTCTGCCATTTTATGCACCTATATGACTTAAGTTTTTGCGAAGCTGGGTTGCCTCGCTCTTGTGCTTATACCCTACGTTCCCGATTGTTCGGCTAGGGTGTAAAGGGAGCACCTTTGTGATTGTTACAACCGGGTTATCCGGCGTTGTACCTCAGACGGGTGAAGCCGAAAGCTAGCATTCTTAAGAGAATAATTGGGCGACACATATTCAACATGATGTTTCCAGAATAACGCATAAAAATGGCTGTCTGTACTTCAGATACAAGCCCACCCTAAGAAAAGGAACCCCTAACAGAACTATTTTTCTTGGAAGATGTTTCTTATGTTAAACAGTAATATATCATAACTCCGCCGATCACACTTTGTCTATTTGAGCAATATGGCCGGATTGCCTGGTTTCCGACAATACCAAATGTTTCCTAGTCAAACATAAGTATACAGAAACACTCCAACTTTTTGGTTCGGAGCTGGAAGCTGAAGGTCTGCGATGAGAAAATTTTCATACAATCCGGCAGGAGATTAGTTCGGTCATAAAGTACATGGGTACATCAAATCAAACGCTCACTCCCTTTCTACGCCATCTAGTAGACCATCTAATTTACAATCTTGTTGTGAAAATTTCTCCGCTGTCATCACTTGGTCGTACACCAAGCATACGGGAATTTCCTTCCCGTCGGGTCCCCGCGGTCCAACTCTGGGCATGTGGTTCGGGTCAAGACTAGTATAGCGTGTCTTCACCATGGCCCATGCCTCTCGAGTGCCTTCACAGCATGCGGATGTATTCCACAGCTCGAACCGATGCCGGACACCCTTGAATAGATCAGCCAACCCCTCCATACTTTCTGGAGGGACTTCGGAAGGCCATAAGGCTTTGTCCATAGTCTTCATCGCCTTCCGAGCATGCTCGTGCAACTTAGCTAGCTCCTTCAGAATGTCGCCCTATAGAACTAGCATTTTCTCCTCGGGGTGACCGGTCAACATACCTGTATCAACGGAACTATCATATTCCACATTATATGATCCTATAAATAATCCGGACGGTTCACATGACAACCAAATATGCTGCCCTTCATCTTCTGGTTTTCTTGTTGTGCCTCTAAGAGTTAAGCCTTCAAGCTCTTTATCTCTTCGGCCTGTTTCTTTACTTCCTATTCAAGTTTTTATCGTTGCCATAATACATTGGGGCACTCTTTATTTCTTCAAGCTCCCAGGTCAGTGCGTTGTTCTTCTCCTTGAGAACCCGTGGTCATCAAACGATCCTTAAATCGGTTTTGTTCACCCGCTTTAAGTCTCGGGGGCTACTACTATTAACTATCCATTAAGTTCCTGAATTTTTTTACCTGCATATCCTTTGAGAACAGGCGAGCGACCCCAGTGAGTCCGTCCCGGACAGCTCGGATATATGCACCTATAGTGCTTAAGGCGTTAAACTCCAGCTCCGTTAAGGAAGGGGCGCATAAGGCTTCTTTTAAGTGACGATGGTTCATCACACTCTCGACTTCCGAGTTGGTCACGGATATCTCATCCGACTCTTCGTGAGACGAGCGAGTCTGTACTGCATCAGCATGCACCCCCGTCCTGATTGGTATTTCCGGCGCTGGGTTAGCCGTATCTCGACTGACTGGGACCTTACCACGGTGCACCGTATACCCCTCCTGCAATGATAGAGGGAGGATTCGAATGACAGTCTGACTTCATGACCGAATATTAACAAAGAAGTATATACCTTTTCGACAGTGGAGCAGGTTTAGTAGCGCTGCCGACCTCCTTTCATTTTGCACGACCCTTCCATGAAGATGATGACTTTTTCTTGGTTGCCCTCCCTTGGGTGCGGCTTGCTGAGCGTCGATCCTGCGAAACATGGTCCAATGTGGAGGATAAGGGGACAAGTGGGAGTATCCCTCTTCTTTGAGAATACAATCTCTGAATACTTACCTTCACGAAGGGATAGAGGTCGGGGTAGTCAGCCATAATGGCCACCTCTGAGCCATCAAGTCTCGCGTGATAGTAGACTCCATCTTCGAACTGTACAAATATGTCTAGATCCTCATGGAATCTGGGGTCTTCATCACGATCATGATCCTCTGGCTGGGGGGCGGGGCAGTTAATGTTCTCGACAATCTGCCTCCATGAATGTTCAAAAAGAGCCAGGATATCCAGTTAATGCATCCCTATGGATAAAAGAGCATTGAGTGGTTGGAAAACTTACCCATTCAATAGGAGTGTACATGGAGTAGGCTTATCAGCAATTTACACGAATGAAGTCTTCTTCGTCTCCTTTGTAGAGGTCGGCCAGAGCTGCCGCTAATGGGGCTTGGCCATCCGGACCCTTCCGCCTATAGCGGGATGCATTGTCCTCCCCGTTATAGTTCCATAGGGGAGTTACTCGGGATTGAAGCGGCTAGATGCATCTCTGTATCGTGATAGCCATAACTTCCACAATGGATAGTCCGGAATGGGTCAATATATTGATCTTGTTTACCAGGTTCATCACCTCCGCACTGTCCTCTTGGGCAGAGGATTTGGGACGCCAGTTGTATAGCTTCTTCAAGGGGGCGTTGGAAAATTCTGGCAGTCCACGCTGAACAGGGTCCAGAAGGGGTACATCATCGATATAGAACCACTCTGAAGACCATTCGGCAGATCCTTTCTTCGAAGTCCCGGCGGGGTAGCCGGATCCGGCCATGTGGCATACTTTGGCACCGGCCACTTCAAATATAGACCCGCGCCCTGATGGCGGGGGATGAGGCAAAAGAACTTCTTCCATAGTTTGAAGTGAGCCTCGCAACCCAAAAGCAATTCACAAAGGGCGACGAAGCCGGAGATATGTAAAATAGAACATGGCATGAGGTTGTGTAGCTGGATCCCGTAGTGTTCCAGTAGACCCCTGAGGTGAAGCACACCCTCTCCCCTTGGCTGGGATTGGGGAAATTCTTCGCCAATGCAGCGGCACCTATAGTGGTTAACCCCGCCCGTACGGAGACTAGATCTGGGGGAGGGAGATATCCTTGCGTTTGGAGTCGACTGAGCTGGAGGTGAGATATGGAGCAACTCTGCCAGTCCCCCTCTTGAGGGCCATGAGGACGCGAGGAGGAACCAGGGACGCTCGCCATGGTCTATTTTTTGTGGCTTGCTCTGTTACTTCTGGTGCGATGTGAGATGACGGTTTAAAGATCTCTCCTCGCTTTATAAGCGCGGTTTGTGCCTACTGGCAATATTAAAATATGAGGATAACAGACCGTTCTCATTCACTCAGACACATGGAAATCGAGGCGCCAGCAGGGAGGAATCATAAAGACTGGACACAGAAGCCGATGCCAGATTATCTTCAATCCGGAGTATAATGGAGAACCCGCCTTGCAAAGCCGAAGACTTGCATTCGCATACTACATCGACATTGAAGGCATGTTCGGGGGCTACTGAGGGAGTCCTGGATTCAGGGGTCCTCAGATATCAGGCCTAGGAGTATGGGCCGGACTGCATGGGCCGTACAGGATCAAGTCGAAGATCATCTATCGTGTCCGGATGGGACTTCTCAACACGTGGACGGCAAGAATAGAGTCCATAGGTTTCCTTCATTGATAAACTGACTTTGTACAATCCATAAGTCCCCTCCGGTGTGTATATAAACTGGAGGGGTTAGTCCATAGAGGGCAACTTTTTACCATCATCGGAATCCTCATAGGCTAGACATCTAGGGTTAGCCATTACGATCTCGAGGTAGATCAACTCTTGTAATCTTCATACTCGACAATCATAATCAAGCAGGAGTAGGGTGTTACCTCCATTAAGAGGGCCCGAACCTGAATAAACATTGTGTCCCCTGGCCTCATGTTTCCATTGATCCTTAGACACACAGCTTGGGCCCCCCTACCCGAGATCTGCCGGTTTTCACAACGACACCCATAGCACCGTGCTGATGAAGTAGACTGGATGCTCGATGAGGGAGGATGTGTTGGTGAGGTCTTGTGTTTCATGAGGATGCTGATCTCCAGAGGTCCCATCACTTCCTGCACCAGCTGCGGCCTCGGGAGCCTCGGCCTCAGGTGGAGGGATACTGACTGAGGGATCGGTTTGGGCCTCAGGAGTGATACTAACTGTCCGGTCGGGTGGAGCCTCAGGAGTGCCATCCTAAGGTTGTTGTGACTTGCTTGGTGGTGGGACGACCTTAGTCGGGTGCTCTTCCCTTAGCACCATGCTACGTCTTGAGCTTGCGTTGGTTTTTCCTTGCAGAGGAAAGGGTGATGCAGCAATAGTAGCGTAAGTATTTCCCTCAATTTTTGAGAACCAAGGTATCAATCTAGTAGGAGGCTCCTCAAAAGTCCCACGCACCTACACAAACAAAAAAAGAACTCGCAACCAACGCAATAAAGGGGTTGTCAATCCCTTCACGGCCACTTGCGAAAGTGAGATCTGATAGAGATAATATGATAAGATAAATATATTTTTGGTATTTTATAATATAGATTGGAAAAGTAAAGATGCAAATAAAAGTAGATTGAAAGCTTATATGATAAAAGATAGATCCGGGGGCCATAGGTTTCACTCAAGATAGCATAAGTATTACGGTGGGTGAACAAATTACTGTCGAGCAATTGATAGAAAAGTGAATAATTATGAGATTATCTAGGCATGATCATGTATATAGGCATCACGTCCGTAACAAGTAGACCGACTCCTGCCTGCATCTACTACTATTACTCCACACATCGACCGCTATCCAGCATGCATCTAGAGTATTAAGTTCATAAAGAACAGAATAACGCATTAAGAAAGATGACATGATGTAGAGGGATAAACTCATGCAATATGATATAAACCCCATCTTTTTATCCTTGATGGCAACAATATAATACGTGCCTTGCTGCCCCTGCTGTCACTGGGAAAGGACACCGTAAGATTGAACCCAAAGCTAAGCACTTCTCCCATTAAAAGAAAGATCAATCTAGTACGCCAAACCAAACTGATAATTCGAAGAGACTTGCAAAGATAACTTAATCACACATAAAAGAATTCAGAGGAGATTCAAATATTTCTCATAGATAAACTTGATCATAAACCCACAATTCATCGGATCTCGACAAACACACCGCAAAAAGAGTTACATCAAATAGATCTCCAAGAACATCGAGGAGAACATGGTATTGAGATCCAAAAAGAGAGAAGAAGCCATCTAGCTAATAACTATGGACCCGGAGGTCTATGGTAAACTACTCACAACTCATCGGAGGGACTATGGTGTTGATGTAGAAGACCTCCATAGTCGATTCCCCTTCCGGTGGAGCACCGACGAAGGCTCCAAGATGGGATTGATGACCCACAAGTATAGGGGATCTATCGTAGTCCTTTCAATAAGTAACAGTGTCGAACCCAACAAGGAGCAGAAGGAAATGACAAGCGGTTTTCAGTAAGGTTTTCTCTCCAAGCACTGAAATTGTAGGTAACAGATAGTTTTGTGATAAGATAAATTGTAACGAGTAACAAGCAATGAAAGTAAATAAAGTGCAGCAAGGTGGCCCAATCCTTTTTGTAGCAAAGGACAAGCCTGGACAATTTCTTATAATGAGAAAAGAGCTCCCGAGGACGCATGGGAATTATCATGAAGCTAGTTTTCATCACGCTCATATGATTCGCGTTCGGTACTTTGATAATTTGATATGTGGGTGGACTGGTGCATGGGTGCTACCCTTACTTGGACAAGCATCCCACTTATGATTGACCCCTATTGCAAGCATCCGCAACTACAAAAGAAGTATTAAGGTAAACCTAACCACATCATTAAACATATGGATCCAAATCAGCCCCTTACGAAGCAACGCATAAACTAGGGTTTAAGCTTCTATCACTCTAGCAACCCATCATCTACTTATTACTTCCCAATGCCTTCCTCTAGGCCCAAATAATGGTGAAGTGTCATGTAGTCGACGTTCACATAACACCACTAGTGGAAAGACAACATACATCTCATAGAAATATTGAACGAATACCAAATTCACATGACTACTAATAGCAAGACTTCACCCATGTCCTCAGGAACAAATGTAACTACTCACAAAGCATATTCATGTTCATAATCATAGTAGTAATAATATGCATTAAGGATCTGAACATATGATCTTCCACCAAGTAAACCAATTAGCATCAACTACAAGGAGTAATCAACACTACTAGCAACCCACAGGTACCAATTTGTGGTTTTGGATACAAGATTGGATACAAGAGATGAACTAGGGTTTTAGAGGAGATGGTGCTAGTGACGATGTTGATGGAGATTGACCCCCTCCCGATGAGAGGATCGTTGGTGATGATGATGGTGATGATTTCCCCCTCCTGGAGGGAAGTTTCCCCGGCAGAACAGCTCTGCCGGAGCCCTAGATTGATTCTGCCAAGGTTCCGCCTCGTGGTGGCGGAGTTTCATCCCTAAGCTTGCCTTTGATTTTTTCCAGGGTAAAAGCCTTCATATAGCAGAACATGGGCACCGGAAGGCCACCAGGGGGCCCAGGAGACAGGGGGCGTGCCCAGTAGGGGTGGGCGCGCCCCCACCCTCCTGGCCTGGGTGTGGGCCCCCTCTGGTAGTTTCTTCGCTCAATAATTCTTATTAATTCCAAAAATAACTTCCGTGGAGTTTCAGGATTTTTGGAGCAGTGCAGAATAGGTTTCCAATGTTTGCTCTTTTTCCAGCCAGAATTCCAGCTGCCGGCATTCCCCCTCTTCATGGTAAACCTTGTAAAATAAGAGAGAATAGCCATAAGTATTGAGATATAATGTGTAATAACAGCCCATAATTCAATAAATATTGATATAAAAGCATGATGCAAAATGGACGTATCAACTCCCCCAAGCTTAGACCTTGCTTGTCCTCAAGCGAAAGCCGAAATCGAAAAATATGTCCACATGTTTAGAGATAGAGGTGTCGATAAAAATAAAATACGGACAGGAGGGCATCATGATTATTCTTATAACAACAACATAAGTAGATTTTATCATATGATTTCTTATGCTCAAGTAACAATCAATTCACAATGTCAAGTATGGTTCAGAAACTTCATTGGGAACTAACAAACTATAATCTCAGTCATTGAAGCAATTGCAATTTATCATAACATCAAAAAGAGTCAAAAATAGAGCTTTTCAGCAAGCCCACATACTCAACTATCATGTAGTCTTCTACAATTGCTAACACTCACGCAGTACTTGTGGTTATGGAGTTTCAGCCGGACACTGAGAAAGATAGGGGCTTATTGTGTTGCCTCCCAACGTATTCACCTTTAGGTGATGTCAACAATAATAGTTCATGCTAACTTACATCCAATTGGATATATATATCAAGATCTTTCAAACACGAGGAGCTTGACAAAGGATAAAGTGAAAAAGGGAAAGGTGAAGATCACCTGACTCAAGCATAAAGTAGAAACATAAAGTAAAAGATAGGCCCTTCAGAGGGAAGCAGAGGTTGTCATGTGCTTTTAGGGTTGGATGCACAAAATCTTAATGCAAAAGAACGTCACTTTATATTGCCACTTGTATATGGACCTTTATTATGCAGTCTGTCGCTTTTATTGCTTCCATAACAACATCATATAAAGCTTATTTTCTCTGCACTAATAAGTCATACATATTTAAAGAGCAATTTTTATTGCCTGCAACATGACAACTTACTTGAAGGATCTTACTCAATCCATAGGTAGGTATGGTGGACTCTCAAGGCAAAAACTGGGTTTAAGGATATTTGGAAGCACAAGTAGTATATCTACTTGGTGCAAGGAATTTGGCTAGCATGAGGGGGAAAGGCAAGCTCAACATGTTGGGAAGATCAATGACAATATACTTTAACTGAGATGTGAGAAAACATAAACCATTACCTTGTCTTCCTTGTCCAACATCAACTCTTTTAGCATGTCATACTTAATGAGTGCTCACAATCATAAAAGATGTCCAAGATAGTATATTTATATGTGAACCTCTCTTTCCTTATTACTTCCTATTAATTGCATCGATGACCAAAACTAAGTTTGTCAACTCTCAACAACTTTTATGCCTCATACTTTTTATGTGTGAAGTCATTACTATCCATAAGATCAATATGAACTCTTTTATTCTTTTTGTTCTTTCTACTTTCTCAAGATCATGGCAAGATAGCAAAGCCCTTGACTCAACACTAATCTTTATTATAGATAGCTCATAGACCCGATTACATAAAGAGATCACAAAGCAAAACTCAAAACTACTTGATACTGAAACTTCAATCAACCAGACCAAGATACTACTAAAAGGATCGAACTAAATAAAACAGTAAAGATAGGAGTGTGATGGTGATACGATACCGACACACCTCCCCCAAGCTTGGCAGTTGCCATGGGGAGTGCCCATACCCATGTGATTATGTCCTCGGAGGTGATGGAGGTGGTGATGATGATGGTGGATAATCGCACATCAAGCGTAAAAGCTCCTCCAGCTTGCGGATAATGCCCTTGAGTCTGGTAATATGATCCTTCAACAAAATATTCTCCTGTGTGAGATACTTATTCTGTATGCGAGCTAACTCAATCATCTTGAAAGCTTCAATCTCAGTTGGAGTAAAGAGGTTAGGTAACGGTTGAGGGATGTTTTCTTCTTACACCACCGGAGCTTGATCCTCCATGGACTTCTTGATCCCTTCATCCTTGTTGATCTCCTCCGGTTCTTCTCTTTTCAGCTCCATCTTCAATAGCCAAGCATACTTGTCTTTATTGTTGAAGGAGGGTGACGTCATGGTGCTCTAGAGCTGTCAGAAAAATAGATTTGCGTGATACGGTGATCAAAGCCTTCGGGAGATTATATATTGAATTTTTACCGACCAAAATACGTAACGTGCAAGAAAATGGAGTCTGGGAGGCACACGAGGTGTCCACGAGACAGGGGGCGCGCCCAGGAAGGGTGGGCGCGCCCTCCACCCTCGTGGAGGCCTCGTGTCCTTCCCGGGCTACTTCTTTCTTTCCAAAATTCTTAAATATTCCAAAACGGATAAAAATTGCCATTAGAATTGTTTTGAAGTCGGTTTACTTACCGTATCACATACCTATTCCTTTTCAGAGTCTTGAATGTTCTGGAAAGTGTCCATTATGTATTCCTCCGGGGTTACGGTCTCAACAATATTAGTTTCAACATTGATAGGATTACCTGAGATATAATGTTTAATTCTTTGACCGTTCACCACCCTCGAACTTGTGCCTTCGAAGTTGTTGATTTTTATGGCACCGGAACAATAGACCTCCTCGATAACATAAGGACCTTCCCATTTAGAGAGAAGTTTTCCTGCAAAAAATCTTAAACGAGAGTTGAATAATAACACATAGTCACCTACGTTAAACTCACGCTTTTGTATCCTTTTGTCATGCCAGCGTTTGACTTTTTCTTTGAATAGCTTGGCATTCTCATAGGCTTGGGTTCTCCATTCATCAAGTGAGCTAATATCAAATAACCTCTTCTCACCGGTAAGTTTGAAGTCATAGTTGAGCTCTTTAATAGCCCAATGTGCTTTATGTTCAAGTTCTAGAGGTAAGTGACATGCTTTTCCATAAACCATCTTATACAGAGACATACCCATAGGATTTTTGTATGCAGTTCTATAGGCCCATAATGCATCATCAAGTTTTTTGGACCAATTCTTTCTAGATCTATTCACAGTCTTTTGCAAAATTATTTTGAGCTCTCTATTGCTCAACTCTACTTGACCACTAGACTGTGGGTGATAAGGAGATGCAATTCTATGATTAACATCATACTTAGCAAGCATCCTACGGAAAGCACCATGAATAAAATGTGAACCTCCATCAGTCATAAGATATCTAGGGACTCCAAACCTCGAAAAAATAACTTCCTTAAGCATCTTAATAGAGGTGTTATGATCAGCACTACTAGTTGGAATAGCTTCTACCCACTTAGTAATGTAATCAACATCAACTAAAATATGTGTGCAACCATTAGAGGCAGGAAAAGGTCCCATATAATCAAAGCCCCAAACATCAAACGGTTCAATAACAAGAGAATAATTCATAGGCATTTCTTGACGTTTACTAATATTACCAATTCTTTGACATTCGTCACAAGATAAGACAAACTTACGAGCATCTTTGAAGAGAGTAGGCCAATAAAAACCGGATTGCAATACCTTATGTGCAGTTCTATCTCCAGCGTGGTGTCCTCCATATGATTCAGAGTGACACTTGCGTATGATCTGTTCCTGTTCATGCTCAGGTACACAACGTCTAATAACACCATCTACTCCTTCTTTATAAAGGTGTGGGTCATCCCAGAAGTAATGTCTTAAATCATAAAAGAACTTTTTATTTTGCTGGTATGTGAAACTAGGTGGTATAAATTTAGCAACAATATAATTAGCATAATCAGCATACCAAGGAGCAGTATGAGAAGCATTAACAACCGCTAATTGTTCACCAGGAAAGCTATCATCAATAGGCAGTGGGTCATCAAGAACATTCTCTAACCTAGACAAGTTACCTGCAACGGGGTTCTCAGCTCCCTTTCTATCAATAATATGCAAATCAAATTCTTGGAGCAAGAGAACCCATCTAATAAGTCTAGGCTTAGCATCTTTCTTTTCCATAAGATATTTAATAGCAGCATGATCAGTGTGAATACTAACTTTAGAATCAACAATATAAGGTCTGAACTTATCACAAGCAAACACAACTGCTAAGAATTATTTTTCAGTAGTAGCATAATTTCTCTGGGTAGTATCAAGAGTCTTACTAGCATACTGGATAACATTCAGTTTCTTATCAACTCTTTGCCCTAGAATAGCACCTACAGCATAATCACTAGCACCACACATAATTTCAAAGGGTAAATTCCAATCAGGTGGCTGAACAATAGGTGCAGTGATCAAAGCTTTCTTAAGTATTCTAAATGCTTCTACACAATCATCATCAAAGACAAAAGGAATATCTTTTTGCAATAAATTTGTCAAAGGCCTAGAGATTTTAGAAAAGTCCTTAATGAACCTCCTATAAAAACCGGCATGACCAAGGAAACTTCTTATACCTTTTATGTCCTTGGGACATGGCATCTTTTCAATAGCATCAACTTTAGCTTTATCAACTTCAATACCTCTCTCGGAAATCTTACGCCCCAAGACAATGCCTTCATTAACCATAAAGTGGCACTTTTCCCAATTCAAGACGAGACTAGTTTCTTCACATCTCTACAAAACTCGATCAAGGTTGCTCAAGCAATCATCAAAAGAGGATCCATAAACGGAGAAATCATCCATGAATACCTCACAAATCTTTTCAAAAAAGTCAGAGAATATAGCCATCATGCATCTTTGAAAGGTAGCAGGTGCATTACATAAACCAAAAGGCATATGTCTATAAGCAAAAGTACCGAAAGGACAAGTAAAAGTAGTTTTTGATTGATCCTTCACTGACACAAGTATTTGAGAGAAACCAGAATAACCATCTAAAAAGCAGAAATGTGTGTGTTTGGATAGTCTTTCTAGCAGAAATTTGTGTGTTTGGATAGTCTTTATTAGTAGCATTATTTAATTTACGGAAATCAATTACCATCCTATAACCTGTAATAATTCTTTGCGGGACCAATTCATCTTTATCATTAGGAACGACAGTAATACCTCCCTTTTTAGGAACACAATGGACAGGGCTTACCCAATCACTATCAGCAACGGGATAAATTATACCTGCCTCAAGGAGCTTTAGTATCTCCTTTCTTACCACTTCTTTCATCTTAGGATTCAATTGTCGTTGAGGATCTCTAACTGGTTTGGCATCGTCCTCCAAATTAATTTGGTGTTGGCATAACGTGGGACTAATGCCCTTGAGATCATCTAGAGCATATCCAATAGCAGCACGGTGCTTCTTCAGAGTTTTCAATAATCTTTCTTCTTCTTGCTTTGAAAGGTTAGCACTAATAATAACAAGATATATTTTATTTTCATCAAGATAAGCATACTTAAGATTATCAGGTAATTGTTTAAGTTCAAACATGGGATCACCTTGGGTGGAGGGGGATCCCCTAGAATTTCAACGGGTAGGTTGTGTTTCAGAATAGGTTCCTGCTGAAGGAACACTTCATCTATTTCCCTTGTTTCCTTCATAAACATATCATTTTCATGGTCTAGCAAATATTGTTCTAACGGATCAGTAGGAGGCACGGCAATAGAAGCAAGACCAATAATCTCATCCTTACTAGGTGATCTCTATCACAAGGATGTCTACGAAACTTAGCGAAATTAAACTCATGAGACACATCATCTAAGCCAATTGCAATAGTATCCTTTTCACATATCAATCCTAGCATTAACAGTATTCAAGAAGGGTCTACCAAAAATAATGGGACAAAAGTCATCTTGTGGGGAACCAAGAACAAGAAAATCAGCAGGATATTTAACCTTCCCACACAAGACTTCAACATCTCTAACAATCCCAAATGGCTTAATAGTATCCCTATTGGCAAGCTTAATAGTAACATCTATATCTTCCAATTCAGTGGGTGCAATATCATGCATAATTTCTTTATATAAGTCATAGGGTATTGCACTAGCACTAGCACCCATATCACATAAGCCATGATAACAATGATCTCCTATCTTAACAGAAATAACAGGCATGCCTACAACAGGTCTATGTATCTTAGCATCTGGTCTAGCAATATTAGCAGTCTCACCACAGAAATAAATAACATGCCCATCTAAATCATCATCCAAGAGATCTTTAACCATAGCAATACTAGGTTCAACTTTGATTTGCTCAGGAGGTGTATAAGTTCTAGTATTACTCTTACGAACGACAGTCGAAGTTTTAGCATGATCCTTTATCCTAACAGGAAAAGGAGGTTTCTCAACATAAGTAGTAGGAACAATAGGATCGCTGTAGGTGACAGTCTTTTCTTCAACTGTAATAGGTGCAACTACTTTTACTTCAATGGGAGGATTATATTTAAACCAATTCTCCTTAGGGAGATCAACGTGAGTAGCAAAATATTCACAGAAAGAAGCTACTATCTCAGAGTCAAGTCCATAATTAGCGCTAAATCCACGAAAAGCATCAGTATCCATAAAAGATTTAACACAATCAAACTTAGGTGTCATACCTGACTCCTTACCATCGTCGGAACCCCAATCTTCAGAGTTGCATTTAATTCTTTCCAATAAGTCCCATTTGAATTCAATAGTCTTTAGCATATAAGAACCAGCACAGGAAGTATCAAGCATGTTGCGATCATTGGGAGAGAGCCGAGCATAAAATTTTGAATAATCATTTCTCTGGAGAGCTCATGATTGGGGCATGAATATAACATTGAATTAAGCCTCCCCCAAGCTTGAACGATGCTTTCTCCTTCGCGAGGCCAGAAATTATATATGTAATTATGATCACGATGAACAAGATTCATAGGATAGAACTTCTGGTGAAATTCCAACTTCACTCGTTTATAATTCCAAGATCCTGTATCATCACATAGCCTATACCATGTCAATGCATCTCCCTTAAAAGATAAAGGGAATACCTTCCTTTTGACAACATCATCGGGAATACCTGCAAGCTTCAATAATCCACAAACTTCATCCACAAAGATAAGGTGTAAATTGGGATGCGATGTTCCATCTCCTGCAAAGGGATTAGCTAGCAGTTTCTCTATCATAACCGAAGGAATCTCAAAGTAAATATTTTAGTAGGTTCAGTAGGTTGAGGAGCAACTCTTTGCTCTTCTGGTCGGAGTGAAGATACCCCGAACAAGCCCCTCAAAGGATTAGTTTCCATAGTAACAAGTGACAGAAAATTTCAGCACACTATATAAATGTTTCCTTACCAAGTTTCACTCACCAAAGGCGCTTCACTCAGTCTTGATGACCCACAAGTATAGGGGATCTATCATAGTACTTTCGATAAGTAAGAGTGTCGAACCCAACAAGGAGCAGAAGGAAATGACAAGCGGTTTTCAGCAAGGTTTTCTCTGCAAGCACTGAAATTGTAGGTAACATATAGTTTTGTGATAAGATAAATTGTAACGAGTAACAAGCAATGAATGTAAATAAAGTGCAGCAAGGTGGCCCAATCCTTTTTGTAGCAAAGGACAAGCCTGTACAATTTCTTATAATGAGAAAAGATCTCTGTCGGTGTCAAAACCGGCGGATCTCGGGTAGGGGGTCCCGAACTGTGCATCTAGGCGGATGGTAACAGGAGACAAGGGACAAGATGTTTTTACCCAGGTTCGGGCCCTCTTGATGGAGGTAAAACCCTACGTCCTGCTTGATTAATATTGATGATGTGGGTTACAAGAGTAGATCTACCACGAGATCAAGGAGGCTAAACCCTAGAAGCTAGCCTATGGTATGATTGTTGTTCGTCCTATGGACTAAAGCCATCCGGTTTATATAGACACCGGAGAGGGCTAGGGTTACACAGAGTCGGTTACAATGGTAGGAGCATATCCGTATCGCCAAGCTTGCCTTCCACGCCAAGGAAAGTCCCATCCGGACACGGGACGAAGTCTTCAATCTTGTACCTTCATAGTCTTGGAGTCCGGCCGATGATGGTAGTTCGGCTATTCGGACACCCCCTAGTCCGGAACTCCCTCAGCAGCCCCTGAACTAGGCTTCAATGACAACGAGTCCGGCGCACATATTGTCTTTGGCATTGCAAGACGGGTTCCTCCTCCGAATAATTTATAGAAGATTGTGAACACCAGGATAGTGTCCGGCTCTGCAAAAATAAATTCCACATACCACCGTAGAGAGAATAATATTACACAAGATCAATCTGTTGACGTATTCTGTGGCGTAACGTCACACCACTTCCAAGCCTTTACTCGAATTGTTTCTATTGTTCCACCTCAGCGCGTTTAGCGAGGCGGTTTCCTTGGCACGCCTGTCGAAGCAGAGATCGTGTTCCCCTTATTTCGGAATTCCCATCAAAACGGACGTGGGTAACCCAACCGCGCCATTGATTGTGACGCTTGGGAGATAAGCGATTTTTACCAGGCCGGTGGGGACGCGTGTTTCTGTCCGCCCATATAACGGGATAAAGATCCAACCTTTTTACCTGCGCCTTCTTCCTCCTTGGCTTATCCATCTCTGCGAACTCGAGCTCTAGCGCCCAAGCACGCACATCTCACCTCAACCTTCTCCAAATATGTCCGGAGCGGGAGGCAAGTGGATGGCCTCCTCCGTCACGGAGGGGCATATCCAGAAGCTGCGCAGCGCCGGATACTTGTCCCGTGACATCGCGCATCGGCTCCCCGACGAGGGAGAGCTCATCCCCACCCCCAGGCCCCATGAGGGGGTAGTATTCCTTCCCCATTTCCTCCGCGGACTAGGCTTCCCACTTCATCCCTTTGTCCGGGGGCTCATGTTCTACTACGGCCTAGATTTCCATGATCTGGCCCCAAATTTTATTCTCAACATCTCGGCATTTATCGTCGTGTGCGAGGCCTTCCTCTGCATCCAACCCCACTTCGGCTTGTGGCTCAAGACCTTCAGTGTCAAGCCGAAGGTTGTGAACGGCAGCCAAGCGGAGTGCGGAGGCGCCAAGGTGGGCAGGATGTCCCACGTTACATGGCTGGAGGGCACCTTTGTGGAAACCATCAAGGGGTGGCAATCGGGGTGGTTCTACATCACCGAGCCGCATGATCCCGAATGGGCAGCGGCCCCCGAATTCAGATCCGGCATCCCCACACGGCTCACCTCCTGGAAAGAGAGCAGCCAGATTTTGGGCGATTCGGAGGAGCTGACCGGACTCCAAGCCTGCGTCCAAAAGCTGGTGGACAAGAAGCTCAAGCTTGTCAACATAGTCCAGGTCATGCTCATCCGCCAGATTCTCCCGTGCCAACGACGGGGCTTCAATATGTGGGAGTTCGATCCGGCGTAGCACCAGACTTTGAATGGGCTCTTCGACACTACGTACGAAGAGGTCTAGAAGGTGCTGTTCAAGGGCGCCGAGGCTCCCGCATCCGCTACCGAAGATCGCGGATTCAGCTTGCAGCGTCCAGCTGACGAGGTAAGTGATATTGTCCTTTACGGGACGCTTGTTATTCATAGTTTGACTCTATGCGGGATCTAAACTCCCTTTCCTTTGACAGGACTGGCTGAAGAAGGCCGCACAGGCTATCTGTCCGGCCCCATTGCCAGAGGACCCAGCTGACGCCCGCCTAACAGGGATGCTGGCTCCGGCACCCCACGTGGTGCCGGAGAAGAAGGCCAAGAAGAAGGCCACGGGGACTCGAAAGAGTTCCCGTTTTCAGGTGCTATCGGATGATGAATCCGGGGCCGACTCCTCCCACCAAGGCGAGGAGGAGAAGAAGAAAGCCTCTCCCCCAGCGGGGGGAGGGAAGAAAAGGAAGGCCTCCCAAACAAGGGAGGCCGAAGGGTCCAAGAGGGGAAAAACTCTTCCCCCGGACTATTCCGCCAACGCTAGTGACGACGACAAGGACTGGCCTCCAAGGGCCAAGCCTCTGGCGAGATCGTAAGTATCCGAACTCCCGAATAACTTCAAGGTTTTCGTTTTCCGCCACATTATGTCTTTCTAATGTCGCATACAACCCTGCAGTCCGCCTAAGGATGATCTCCCCACTTCGTCGAGCGGGTCCTTAGGGGCGTCAGATATGGATTCTCTTTCGACTGCCTCCACCCCCTGTGATGCGGATGATGCCGAGGTGGGATCCCAGGAAGGGACCCACCAGGAGGAGAGGGCCCCAGAGGTGTCGCAGGACAACCTCCCGGACTTTGCACCGGACTCAGCCCCGGAACCCATAGTGGCTCCGGAGTCCGGTAGGCGACCCCTTCATAACAAGGGCAAGACCGCTACGCCGGCTGCCTCCGTCCAACCGGAGGTGCCGGATAATTTGCTGGAGGCGCTCAACGGCACCTCCATCGAAGAGGAACACCGCACTGTTATGAGTGCGGTGATTCAGAAGGTTCAGCTCGCCAAGAGCGGGCTGACCGAAACCTGCAGCAGCCTTCTAACAGACTTGGAGGTAAGAATTTCATCATATGTAAAATGGTACCGCATAGACAGTAGCCCCTGATGCTCGGTTTGGTGTTCGGAAAGAAAAGCCGGACTGAGGATCTTTAGAAAGATAAACGCAGGAGTCATGAAAATATGTCAATATGGGATTGCAGGCTGTGCTGCTGACCTCTGCCGCACTGACTGCGGAGGTCAATACTTTGAAGGAAAACCTCGAGCGGTCCGAGAACGAGCTCGGCCATGCCAAGAAGAAGCTCGAGGAAAAAGAAGGTGAGTAATACCTTATGAAAATTGTACCTTACAGAAAAGGATTTGGTTGCAAGAAAAATGACAAGGATAACTGGGGTATTGCAGGGGCCACTAACGAGGTGGCGACCCTGAAGGAGGCGGTGGCCACGGCCGAACGCAATGCGGCTGCGGAGCGCATCGAGCGAGAGAAACAGGAGGCGCGGGTGGCGGAGGTACAGCAAGAGCTCCAGGATCTCGTGAGGAAACATGAGAGCCTGGAGCGTGACTCGAAGACTCGAGAGTCTGAGCTTGCAACGGCTCTTGAGAGTGCCAAAGCCGCTAAGGCAAAAGCCTACAAGGCCCTCCAGGAGATAGAGGCGGTGAAGAAAATAGCAGCGGGTAAGGCATTTTTCATGCAAAGTAAGCATGTGAGTGTTAATTACCTGTCGCTTACCCAAATTCGGAGCTCTCCAGGAGTGTTCGCAGATCTTCCCCGCAGCGTGTTCGATGCTGCCGCATTCTACCGGGCCGAGGAGGGGAGCTCAACGGAGAAGGTCTTCTGGTCTCGGTATGCTGAGGCCGGACATTCGGTGCCCCTTAGCGACCAGCTGAAGCAGCTGATCGAGCTCCACAAGGAGGCCGAACAGGCCATGAAGGGCCTCATAGTTTGGCTGTGGCCTAAGGAGGCTATGCCTGGCAGCTACTTTGGCCTGGTGCGGCGGCTAGTGGACGCGTGCCTGTGGGTTGAAGTTATCAAGCACTCCGCCTGTATCGAGGGTGTGCGTCAGGCCCTTGCCCGCGCAAAGGTGCACTGGGGCAAGATGGATGCCCAGAAGCTTGTGACGGACCCCCCACCAGAGGGCAAGGAGCATCGCACGCCCGAGATGTATTATAGGAGTGTGCTGAAGGGCGCCCGCATTATTGCGGGTGAGTGCTCCAAAGAAGAAGTTTTTGAGTAGACTTGCATTTTGTTATCCTGTGCGCTGAAAACTAAGTTCATATGCGCGAAGCAACACTTGTTAATTTAAAATATTACCTTCTGTGCGGCTGTTTATCAAATCTGAGAGATGGCAAGTCGTCGGCTTCAGCCCCCATGCCACGAGTGCTGGGTGTTCGGGATAAATTTGGGCACTCTTGTTCCCATATTTGGGTCCATCGAGGGAGGCGCTCAACACAACGAACAAGGCAACCGGACTTATAATGCTTGAACACTCTCACTTAACCATAGAATTCTATAATTTTAAATTTCGGCGAAGCCCCTAGTTTTCGGAAGGCCGAATTTGGGGCGCTATCCACGCCTTGGCCGGATAGAATCCGGCTCCTCGCTCGAAGTGGCATAAGTCTTTAGGGACTCGCAAAGAACCTCTCGAACAGCGACCAGCTCTCGCCTCATCATGACGGTCAGTTTTAGCTTTCTCCACTGAGGCATTAACCCAGCTCAACTGGGGCGCAATCGCAGTGGTTCTCCCAGTGCTACCTTAGCCGATAAAACGGAACGTAAGGTACCAAAACATGGGAGCCGGGCAAACCCAACTATTGACCCAAGAACATGATTCAGAGCCGATGCATATAATGCTATAAGTTCGGGGTGCCGCACTTGTGAAAGTGTTCGGACTTATCACACCATAACGCAGGAAACATAAGCCCCTGGTGTATTTAGCCGTACCAAAACGTACGGATGCAACATGTCATAGATGAACATATGTGTAAGAAAGAAATGCAATTGGAAGCAAAAATGTGCTGCATTGCTTTATTCAAATAAAAACTGTTGTAAGTGCAGGATGATACAAGTGGTGCGGTAAGCAAGGGATGGCACTGTTTAACATGTCCCCCTCCAGGGGTAGGCTACGAAATAATGCATAAAACAGATTTAATGCTCATAATGGAGACCACCTGGATTTTTGTTGTAGCCTTTCTCCTTCCCTGGCTGTTGTATCGTGGGTTCGGCATGTCTGCTGCCGGACAGGGCCTCTGACGAACGGAGTCCTGTGGGTAAAAAATAAAAGGAAAAGAAAAA
The DNA here is from genome assembly GCF_002162155.2 of Triticum dicoccoides. NCBI lineage: Eukaryota > Viridiplantae > Streptophyta > Magnoliopsida > Poales > Poaceae > Triticum > Triticum dicoccoides. The sequence goes on from NC_041383.1 coordinate 275,510,553, forward strand.
GAAACGACGCACTTAAGAGCCCCTGGTGCGGTTGAGCCGCAGTTTGGGATTATCGTGGTCGAGCCCCTTGCCCCATGCCCATGGTATCTTCAGAGCGTAATGGAGTACGCGAAGGGTCTGTCTTAGTGTTTTACAGGGGCTGGGGTTGGGGCCGCACTGCTACGCGTGCTCGGAACGTGCCAGGTGGTCGTGTTGTAGGTTACTCCGGGCACGCTTAGCTGTGTCCGGCCGCTTGGCAGCCGGACTCGAGAATTGCCTTAAAAGGCTACTTTGTACTTCTGCCGCGAGAGCCGCTGTATGTTCCTCCATTCGGGGGGAGCGTTCAGTGTTTCCGTTGACCGTGATGACTCCTCTAGGGCCTGGCATCTTGAGCTTGAGGTATGCGTAGTGCGGCACCGCGTTTGAACTTTGCGAACGCGGTACGTCCAAGCAAGGCATGATAGCCGCTGCGGAACGGGACTATGTCGAAGATTAACTCCTCGCTTCGGAAGTTATCCGGGGATCCGAAGACCACTTCCAGTGTAACTGAGCCTGTACAATTGGCTTCTACACCTGGTATGATGCCTTTGAAGGTCGTCTTGGTAGGTTTAATCCTTGAGGGGTCTATGCCCATTTTGCGCACCGTGTCCTGATAAAGCAGGTTTAGGCTGCTACCGCCGTCCATCAGGACTCTGGTGAGATGAAATCCATCGACGATTGGGTCTAGAACCAATGCGGCGAACCCACCATGGCGAATGTTGGTGGGGTGGTCCCTTCGGTCAAAGGTGATCGGGCAAGAGGACCATGGATTGAACTTCGGGACAACTGGCTCCATCGCGTATAAATCCCTGAGTGCACGCTTCCGCTCCCTTTTGGGTATGTGCGTGGCATATATCATGTTCACCGTCCGCACCTGTGGGGGGAAACCCTTCTGTCCTCTATTGTTCGGCGGTCGGGTCTCTTCCTCGTCGTCGCTATGTAGCCCCTTGTCACTGTTTTCGACAATTAACTTGCCTGCCTGCTTGAACACCCAATAGTCCCTATTGGTGTGGTTAGCTGGCTTTTCAGGGGTGCCATGTATCTGGCACAAGCAGTCGAGAATTCGGTCCAAATTGGACGGACCCTGAGTTGTTCTTTTGAATGGCTTTTTCCGTTGACCGGGTTTAGAGCCTCTGAATCCGGCATTGACTGCCGTATCCTCACTGTTATTGCCGTTAATGCGGCATTTGTTTTTGTTGCGACGCGACTTGCCACTATGGTCCTTGATATCCGGACTGCCAGAATTTTTGTTGAGGTTGTTGCTGCGTGCTAGCCAGCTGTCCTCACCCGCACAGAAGCGGGTCATGAGTGATGTAAGGGCTGCCATGGATTTCGGCTTTTCCTGTCCCAGGTGCCGGGCAAGCCACTCGTCGCGGATGTTATGCTTGAAGGCCGCGAGGGCCTCGGCATCCGGATAGTCGACGATTTGGTTTTTATTGGTTAAGAACCGTGTCCAGAATTGTCTGGCCGATTCGTCTGGCTGCTGAATTATGTGGCTTAGGTCATCTGCATCTGGTGGTCGCACGTACGTGCCTTGGAAGTTATCGAGGAATGCGGCTTCCAGGTCCTCCCAACTCCCGATTGACTCTGCTGGCAGGCTGTTAAGCCAGTGCCGGGCTGGTCCTTTAAGTTTGAGTGGGAGATATTTGATGGCGTGGAGATCGTCTCCGAGGGCCATGTGGATGTGGAGGAGATAGTCCTCGATCCAGACCGCGGGGTCTGTTGTGCCATCATAAGATTCAATATTGACGGGTTTAAACCCTTCTGGGATTTGATGATCCATTACCTCATCTGTGAAGCACAGTGGGTGTGCGGCGCCTCTGTACTGGGCGATATCGCGACGGAGCTCAAAAGAGCTTTGTCTATTGTGTTCGGCCCGGCCGGACTTACTGTGTCCGGGGTGACGGTGATCGTCATGTATCGTGGGGCGCCCACGTGATCCATAGATCGATCTTGATTGTCTTGCCTTATCCTCCAATATGTCTTGCAGGTCCGGAGTGTTCCCCTGCGGCCTTGTGCTTTTCGAGCGATGCCGGGGTACGGGTCTAGTGAAGGGCCTTGAGGCCTCTCTGTCTTGACCACGGGGTAGTCGATCAGTTGTATTGTCTCCTGGTGAAGCAGGATCATATGCCTCCACCTCTAACCGGGGGAGCAGCTTACGTTTGGGGTAGCTTTTGGAGGGGCGTTCGAGTTCATGCTCTTCGGCTGCGAGGACTTCGGTCCATCTGTCGGCTAGCAGATCTTGATCAGCTCTAAGCTACTGCTGCTTTTTCTTGAGGCTGTTTGTCGTGGCCATAAGCCTACGTTTGAAACGCTCCTGTTCGACGGGATCCTCAGGTACGACGAATTCGTCGTCGTCGAGGTTTGCTTCGTCTCCGGAGGGAGGCATATAGTCCTCTACATCTTCTTCGGCCGCTCTCTCATGAGGGCTAGCGTCCCCCTCCTCCTGTGTTGGATCTTGCTGGAGTGGGTTGTCTTCGGCGCTATCCGGTGTATTATTGTCTCCGGCGCCGGAATCCTCATTCTTGCTATGGCAGGATTTAGAGCGGCGCCGCTGACGCTGGCGCTTGGGCTGTTTCTTGGAGGGGTCATCCTCCGCTATTCCTTCGCCGTTCCCATCCTTTGGGATATCCACCATGTATATGCCGTATGAAGAGGTGGCTTTCAAGTGCCCGGTGGGCGCTGGTTCTTGGTCGTCTCCGGCATCGTCGTCCATACTGTCGATGTCCTCAGAGTTGTAATATAGCATGTCGGTTAGATCGTCGACAATGGCTACCAAGTGGGTGGTGGGTGGGCTCTGAATTTCTTCGTCGTCCGCATCCCAACCGTCCTGGCCGCAGTCCGGCCAGGCCTCTCCTGATAACGAGAGGCACTTTAGCGAACTCAAGATGTCGCCAAAAGGTGAGTGTTGAAAGATGTCCGCCGCGGTGAACTCCATGATCGGCGCCCAATCGGTTTCGACTGGAGGGGGCGCGGGAGGTCCGTAGTCCGGCAAGGAGTCTGGCACCTCGGAGTCACGAGCTTCATGGGGGACAAGATAGGTGTTTGGATCTACCGCCGTAGAGGTTGCAGCCCTCGAGGTGGTGTCTAGCCATCCATCCTTGGTCTGCGCAGCCGGCTCCGAGTCGAAGATCGGAGCGGGTTCAAGTGCAGCCTCCAGGGTACTGTCCGGGTGCAGAGCTAAATCATGCCCATCGTGACAGTACGGCACGCTCGGCTGTGGCTCGAATCCGTCGAGGATCAAGTCCCCGCGGATGTCAGCCGTGAAGTTCAAACTTCCAAATCTGACCTGACGGCCAGGGGCGTAGCCTTCGATCTGCTCTAGCTGGCCAAGCGAATTGGCCCGCAGTGCGAAGCCGCCGAATACGAAGATCTGTTCGGGGAGGAAGGTCTCACCCTGGACTGCATCGTCGTTGATGATCGAAGAAGCCATCGAGCCTATCGGTGACGACACAGAGGAACTCTTAATGAAAGCACCAATGTCGGTGTCAAAACCGGCGGATCTCGGGTAGGGGGTCCCGAACTGTGCGTCTAGGCGGATGGTAACAGGAGACGAGGGACACGATGTTTTTACCCAGGTTCGGGCCCTCTTGATGGAGGTAAAACCCTACGTCCTGCTTGATTAATATTGATGATGTGGTTACAAGAGTAGATCTACCACGAGATCAAGGAGGCTAAACCCTAGAAGCTAGCCTATGGTATGATTGTTGTTCGTCCTATGGACTAAAGCCATCCGGTTTATATAGACACCGGAGAGGGCTAGGGTTACACAAAGTCGGTTACAATGGTAGGAGATCTACATATCCGTATCGCCAAGCTTGCCTTCCACGCCAAGGAAAGTACCATCCGGACACGGGACGAAGTCTTCAATCTTGTATCTTCATAGTCTTGGAGTCCGGCCGATGATGGTAGTTCGGCTATCCGGACACCCCCTAGTCCGGAACTCCCTCAATCTCCCGAGGACACATGGAATTATCGTCAAGCTAGTTTTCATCACGCTCATATCATTTGCGTTCGGTACTTTGATAATTTGATATGTGGGTGGACCGGTGCTTGGGTGCTTCCTTTACTTGGACAAGCATCCCACTTATGATTAACCCCTATTGCAAGCATCCGCAACTACAAAAGAAGTATTAAGGTAAACCTAACCACTTCATTAAACATATGGATCCAAATCAGCCCCTTACGAAGCAATGCATAAACTAGGGTTTAAGCTTCTATCACTCTAGCAACCCATCATCTACTTATTACTTCCCAATGCCTTCCTCTAGGCCCAAATAATGGTGAAGTGTCATGTAGTCGACGTTCACATAACACCACTAGAGGAAAGACAACATACATCTCATCAAAATATCGAACGAATACCAAATTCACATGACTACTAATAGCAAGACTTCACCCATGTCCTCAGTGTCAGGCAACTTCGAAGAGTGCTCAGGCGACTTATTGAAGGGCAACTTCGAAGGGCTCAAGGGATACGCAGTGGGCCGGATGACCAGGAGTCATCGCGGCAAGATCTACATCGACGACGAAGGCTGGGGCCCCGATGCCGACTCAATTGAGTACGGGTACCGGGTCCCCTTCGACGGAATCCACGTCTTCATCGGCCGGATTGGTGAGCCAGGCCCTGAGCCGGACAACTGCACCGACCTCGTCGAGATGGCTCAGCGCGCGAGACCCGCCCGAGTTCAACCCGTCATGAAGCGTGCCTTCGTGGGCTGCATCCACGGAGAGGAACTTTCTAAAGGATCTGAAGATGGTGGTGAGACGGCTGTCCTCTCTGACGGTGATTCGTCCGACGGTTCAACACATTCGTTGTATCAAGTGCAAGAGGGCATGCTTGGGGGATGTTCCGATGGCTCTAGTATTCCGGACCCCTATGAGCCGCCAAGCTGGGCAGGAGTCTTCATGGCTGGTACTCAACCCAGTCAAAACTCAACGGCTGCAGCAGCAATAACAGTCAGGAGCGGCTGGGGCAGGAGGCCCTGTGCGCCCGCCGACTCAGGTGCTGATGGATCTCATGGATAAGCTGACGGCTCTATTAACCTCCACAGTCATCCCTGCGAATCAAGATGAGCAAAACGGGCGGCTTTGGATGCACGGGCACAACGGCTACAGTCAGAGGCCTTCCAGCTTACGATGAGCCTAAACGCATCTAACGAGGTGATGAGGAGGAGACATCAGAAAACCCAGTCCCGTTTACCTCTGGTTTATGATCCTCGGAATCTTTTCGCTACACCCGGAGCCGGCCCAAGTAACCCGCTAGATGCAAATCAGTTTATAACAGCTGGAACAGGAGGACCGGCTCAGTCTAGGGAGATGCCACCTCCTCATGGGAACATGGCACCGCCTCGTTACGTGCCGATACCGCCGGGTCACTTTTCCAACCCCATGGAGAACTTAATCGCAGCATCGGCGCGTTTGGTGGCTCTCCCAGTAGACGGTGATGATCCGACAGTGGTGGAGACCCGGAGGATCAGAGAACTTGTCCAGACGGCCCTGGTTCAGCAAGAGACTTATTCTTATAGCTGGGACATGATTCATTCAACTCCTCCAGCGCATGGAGTTAGAGTTACAGTAGGCACATGGAGTCAGAAGCTTTGTCAAGCAACCCCCAGCGCCATAACCAGCCCGGTGGCTATAACCCGGTACAAGACCGAATACGTCAGGAGAACGAGCGGGCGGCTCGGCTAGCGGCTCAACAGACGGCTCATTAGGACCTTCCAGATTATCCAACAACTTCTGTTGAGGTGGGGGTGGCTACAAGAACCGGTGGTGTTCCCTGTTTAGTGCCGGCTCTATGTAATGTACGTTTACCTAAAGATTTCAAGGGACCTCGGAAGGTGCCGAATTACACGGCCGACTTACAGCCCGGAGTGTGGATTGGAAGTTATGAGATGGCCATGGAGCTGTTGGAGGTCAGCGACGCAGCAATGGCTAAGTACTTCACCATGATGTTAGATGGAACGGCCCGGTCTTGGTTAAAGGGCTTGCCACCCAATTCCATTGGTTCATGGGCAGAGCTAAAGGCCCGTTCCATCCAGAACTTCAAGGAAACTTGCAAGCAATCTATGTCGATTGTGGACTTGACAAATTGTAAGCAGGAGGAGGGTGAATCCACGACTCATTGGGTACGCCGGGTCAAGGAGATAATACATTCGTCTGAAAAGATGGATGCCGGCTCTATAGTCCTCATGTTGGAGAAGAACTGCCGCTTTGAGCCGCTGAGACAGAAGCTGGAGCGCCTTAAGCGTGATTGCAATGATATGGGTATGCTGATGGCAGCCTCAGTCAAATACGCCGATTCTGATAGTACCAAGGATCCCGCGTCTGATGATGAAAATACAGGGAAGGGAAAGAAGAACGGCAATGGAAAGGGCCAGCAGCATAACCCGATGAATCAAGGAGGCAATAAGCGTAAGGCGGAAGGTAACCCGGAGTTTGTAGCCAATGCCAATGCACAGGGTAACAATCAAAGACGTAAGGGCAAACTGCCCCCTCGATCTGGCGGGTCAGGCCCATCTCTTGAGTAGCTACTCAATGAGCCCTGCCCGAGACACGGCACCCGGGAACGACCCGCCACCCACTTATGGAAAGATTGCGCGATCATGAAGGCTTTCAAGAATTCCAACACGTTTGATGGCAAGCATGGGTCGGGCGGCGGCTCAGGAGCTAGCGGCTTTCATGGCCTAGGCGGCGGTTCAAATACCGGATTTCAAGGACATAAAGGCGGTTATAATCAACAGCAGTCTGGTCAAGGGGATCAACAGCAGCAGCAGTCGGGTTATCAAAGCCATCCGAAGCAGCTGAATAGTGGGCAGTATCACGTGTTCACCACCAGCTTGTGCAAACGTGACCAGAAGGTTCATAAGAGGGCCGTGAGTTCTGTTGAGCCGGCGGTTCCCCGTTATTTGAGGTGATCAGAACAGTCCATTGTATGGAGCAGGGAAGATCACCCCCTCCGGGTTGATAATCCGGGTCAGTTAGCCCTGGTGGTAGCACCTCAGGTTGGTGGATATAAATTCACTAAGGTACACATGGACGGAGGTAGCAGCATCAATCTCCTCTATTATGAGACCTTTCGACGCATGGGGTTAACTGATAAGAATTTGAAGACGTCCAACACTATTTTTCATGGAGTGGTTCCTGGTAAGTCGGCTTACCCAGTTGGCAAGATTGAACTGGAAGTGGCCTTTGGAGATGAGTATGATTCCAGGGCTGAGAAATTGACGTTTGAGGTGGTTAAAATCAGGAGTCCATATCATGCTCTATTTGGGCGACCGGCTTATGCCATGTTCATGGCACGGCCGTGTTATGTTTATCTACAGCTTAAGATGCCGGGTCACAAGGGCACCATCACCATGCATGGAAGTCGAAAGGTAGCCCTGGAATGTGAGGAGGGTGACGCGGCTTATGCTGAGTCTGTTTGTGCAGCAGAGGAACTGAAGTTTTATCAAGACAACGTTGACCCGGCGGATATGACCTCTCTAAAGAAGCCAACCACCGAGCATGACCCGGCGATGAAGTTTAAGTCGGCTGCTGAAACCAAGCTTGTGGATTTCAATCGAGGTGATTCATCTAAGCAGTTCAGTATCAGTGCCAATTTGGATCCTAAATAGGAAAGCGCGCTCATCGAGTTCATCTGTGAGAACCGGAACATCTTCGCATGGAAACCTTCTGACATGCCGGGTGTACCGAGAGAACTCACTGAGCACACTCTCAATATTGATCCGAAGTATAAGCCGGTCAGCCAGTTTCTTCGACGGTTCAACGAAGAGAGACGGAAAGCTATTGGAGAGGAAGTCGCCCGGCTCTTGGCGGCTGGGTTTATTGTTGAAGTTTTTCACCCGGAGTGGTTGGCTAACCCAGTGCTCATGCTCAAGAAGAACGGCACCTGGCGGATGTGTGCGGATTACACAGACTTAAATAAGGCTTGTCCGGCTGATCCCTTTGCTCTCTACCGTATTGATCAAATCATTGATGCTACGGCGGGTTGCGAGCGTTTGAGTTTTTTGGATGCTTACTCTGGTTATCATCAGATCAAAATGGCAGTTAAGGACCAGGAGAAGACGGCTTTCATCACTCCGTTTGGAGCCTTCTATTATGTATCTATGCCATTTGGGCTCAAGAGTGCTCAGGCGACTTATCAGCGATGTGTACAGAACTGTCTCCACGACCAAATTGGGCGTAACGTTCACGCTTATGTGGATGACATCGTGGTGAAGTCCAAAGAGAACGAAACATTGATATCTGATTTGAAAGAGACCTTTGATAATCTCCGGGTTTATAAGATGATGCTTAACCCGGCCAAGTGTGTATTTGGTGTACCTGCAGGCAAGCTCTTGGGTTTCCTGGTCTCAAACAGAGGCATTGAAGCTAATCCGGAGAAGATCAAAGCAATTACCTCTCTGGCTAAACCAGTGTGCATCAATGATGTTCAGCGACTAGCGGGTCGTGTTGCTGCTTTAAGCCGGTTCATAAGCCGGTTAGGTGAGAAGGCCCTACCGTTGTATCAGATGATGAAGAAAACGGACACTTTTGTCTGGAGTGATGCTGCTGATATTGCCTTTGAATATTTAAAGAGACAGTTGTCTGAGCCACCGGTCCTTGCGGCTCCCATTAATAAAGAGTCGTTGCTATTATATGTGGCTGCTAATTCACGAGCCGTCAGTGTTGCCATCGTGGTGGAGCGTAAGGAGGCTGGCAAGGAGCATCCAGTTCAACGGCCGATTTACTACATCAGTGAGGTGCTCATTGAGTCTAACAAAGATATCCACATTGGCAGAAACTTGTTTACGGGGTGTTTATGGCAAGCCGGAAGCTGAAGCAGTACTTCCAAAGTCATCCTATAACTGTGGTAAGTTCTTCCCCCTTGGGAGACATCATCCAAAACAGGGAAGCCATAGGACGAGTCGCCAAGTGAGCTATTGAGCTTGGGCCTCATGGTTTAAAGTATATGCCACATACTGCTATTAAGTCTCAAGCCTTGGTGGACTTCATCAATGATTGGACAGAGTTGCAGGCACCTAAGGAGAAGCCAGATAACACATATTGGACTATTCACTTTGATGGGTCCAGGCAGTTAGAAGGCTCAGGGGCTGGAGTTGTTTTAACTTCCCCTCGAGGTGACAAATTTTGTTATGTGCTCCGGCTTATGTTTCCTTGTACTAACAATGCAGCTGAGTACGAGGCCTTACTCCATGGTCTCCGGATGGCCAAAGAGATGAATTTGAGCCGGGTAAGGTGTTTGGGTGATTCACATCTCGTGGCTCAACAGGTGTCAGGCAAGTGGGACTCCAAGGATCCCCTTATGGCGGCTTACCGTCGTGAAGTAGATGCTGTGGCTGGGCACTTCAAAGGTTATCAAGTGGAGCACATTGATCGAAGGAAGAATGAGGCAGCTGATGCTTTAAGCCGGTTGGGATCTCAGCGTAAGCCGGTGCTGCCCAACACCTTTCTCGACGTTTTGCATAATCCTTCTGTCAAGGTACCTACAGAGGAAGAACTAGCAGTGCCAGACCCAGAGGCACAGCTGGTGGCAGCTCTTCACGTCATCCCGGATTGGACATTGCCATATTTGGCCTATATGACCCGAGGAGAGTTGCCTGAGGATGAGACCTTGGCGAGACAAATCATCAGGCGGTCCAAGTCTATGACGATTGTTCATGGCGAGTTACATCACCGCAGTGTCACTGGGGCGTTTCAACGTTGTGTGTCACCTGCGGAGGGTCAGGAGATACTCCGTGAGATCCATGAAGGAGATTATGGTCATCATGCCGGCTCAAAATCTCTTGTAGCCAAGGCTTTCCGTCATGGTTTCTATTGGCTGACGGCTCATGCTGATGCGGAGGATCTAGTCAGCAAATGTGACGGATGTCAAAAATTCTCACGACGAGCTCATGTGACGGCTCAAGAGTTGAGGATGATTCCAATTACCTGGCTGTTTGCAGTCTGGGGGCTTGACATGGTTGGACCTTTCAAGAGGTCTAAGGATAAAAAGACACACCTCCTGGTGGCAGTGGATAAGTTTACAAAGTGGATTGAGGCAGAGCCGGTCAGTAAGTGTGATGCAGCCACGGTGGTTCAGTTCATGAAAAAGGTGATTTTTTGTTTTGGTTTTCCACACAACATCATAACTGATAATGGCACTAATCTCTCCAAGGGTGCCATGGAAGAGTTCTGTCAGCAAGAACATATCCGACTTGATGTTTCGGCTGTTGCTCATCCTCAATCCAATGGTCAAGCAGAAAGAGCTAATCAGGAGATCCTGAAGGGTATCAAGCCCCGCCTCTTTGTCCCCTTACAGTGGACTCCGGGTTGTTGGTGGAGGAGTTACCCTCTGTACTGTGGAGCATCAACACTACGCCTAATAGATCTACAGGTTACACACCTTTCTTCATTGTGTATGGAGCAGAGGCAGTCCTGCCAAGTGACATCCGGCACGATTCACCCCGCGTGACGGCTTACGTTGAGGCTGATAACAAAAAAGCTCGTTAGGATGCACTTGACTTGTTGGATGAGGAGCGAGACTTGGCAATAGCCTGCTCGGCTATTTACCAGCAAGACCTGCACCGCTATCACAGCAGCCGGGTTAGAAGCAGAACCTTTCAGGAAGGCGACTTAGTGCTCCGGCTCATCCAGGATCAGTCTGACATGCACAAGCTGTCCCCACCTTGGGAAGGACCCTTTGAGTTCAGCAAGAATCTGAACAACGAGTCATACTACCTCATCGATGTTCGAGAGCACAAAGACTCACGTAAGTCGGAGGAGGAGACCCGCCGGCCGTGGAATATCGCTCATCTCCGGCCTTACTCTACTTGAGACACCGGCTCTCAAGATGTATATATTTTGATGATGTATATATTATATAAAGCAATAAAGCAGGACCTCTGTCCTTTTCACCCTCAAAAGTTTATATGTCTTCTTTATCAGGTGGTGGAAAACAGCCAACAGGGAGCGGATCATATCTGAATCCGGCTTTCCCTTTGGTCCGGCTTATGGTCATATCTGAATCTAGCCATGATCATTGGGGGCTTCCTGTTCAAACATAGGTCGTATTCGAACCAAAGAGAACATAGTTGTCGATACCCATTTGATCGGCATACTGCCAAACCCACTTGGGGGCTTCTTGATCATATTTGAATCATAGCTTAACCCCTTTGGGTCTGACATGGATCGTATTTGAATCAGCGTCATTAAACAACTCTTATGGTCACTTGGGGGCTTCCTGTTCAAACATAGGTCGTATTTGAACCAAAGAGAACATAGCTGTCAATACCCACTTGATCGGCATCGCCAAAGCCACTGGGAGCTATATGATCGTATTCGAATCTTAGCTTAACCCCTCTGGAACAGTTTACTGATCGTATTCGAATCGGAGCCCTTTTAAAATATTGTTTATTATTCATCATACTTTGTAAGTGTAAATGTTCGACTATCATGAGGCCTTTCTTGAAAGTACTATGGGTTCTCATTCCACCGGTTTAATATTGGTCACTTTAGTTGTTAAGGGCCAAATGAACATCATATGTGCCAACTTTTAGGAGTTAAAATTACCCTCATGATTTAGGTCACATAAACCGGCGAGATTACCAAAAGGATCGCAGGTATGCTATTGTGATTATGTTTAACAAATATAATCATAAACCGGCCTTTATATGATGTTTTGGTTCGCACTCCGGGTTATCAATACCTTATGTGACCCCCGATGCGATAAATCGCCAAGGAAATTTTTTGCTTGATTTATATGCAGGGTAAGGCAAGCAAATTTTTTAAACATCAAGGAAATAAAAGATCAACATAAGCTGGAAGTATATAGCGATGGCGGCTTACGAAAGTATTAAGCGCCATAAACATGCGTGAAGGCATGACAAAAATTGAGAGGTTTTTCTACCCTATTACAAGACTCCCCGAGTCTGAATAATGAAGCATTGTTTTCGCAAAGTCATAAACGCCTGGCGGTTCACTCGTTTGGTGGGCTTGAAGATTCTGGGTTATCCTTCTCCGCTTCTCCATCGGTTGCCCTGTCCTGGAAGGTTGACGAGGCCCAGTCAATGCCACTCAAGGCTTCAAACTCAGCTTCATCATCTATTAAACCGGTTGGGTCCACTTCAGGGGCAAAGGTATGCTTATGAGTTGGAGGGATCAGGTTGACTTCATCATAGTGAGGTGTTGGACTTCTCTGGTTCTCACTATCATAGCCCGGCTGATACTTGGTAAGATCAGTATCATTCCCAATAAGGGTAGCCACGGGGTGTATATCTGTGACGCAGGCGGTGAAATCATGTCCGTCAAATACGGTCCCATCCTCTTTCAGACTCGGGTATCCAAGAGCGAGGTCGGCCGGGTCTAGTTCTGGAATCCATGCTTTCACCTAGCTCAACGCAGATATGGCCTCGGCTCTTGCGGACGCCCGCCTTAGATCCTGGACCCGCTGAGGTAGTAAAGCAAGCCGCTTCAGCATGTCTTGCAGGAGGTGAGGAACGTCATTTGATAAAGCTACAACGACCAAAGCACGTTGTGACCCGATGTAGAGCTGTTCCACCAGAGAATAAACTGCCTTCAGCTTGATCAACATGTTCTGCTTGAGGTTTGTGCTCCTGGGGCCTGCATTATTAAACATAAGGTGAGCCGGAGGTGACAATTGAAGTAATCATTTAAAGGAGGTTTGCAAAGTTTAAAGTTTATATGAGTAACTTACCAAAGATTGCTGAGACCATTTGAGATATCTGGCGCTTTAAGCCGGATAGCTCCGTTGTTGCTTCTGCAAGCAATGCCTCTGCCGCCTTGGCCCGGGTTACCAGTGAAGCCTTTTCATCAGCCCAGATTTTCTTCTCCGCCTCAAAATTCTTCTTCAACTTCTCTTGTTCAGAGACACTGAATTCAAATTTGGAGTTGGCCTTTTGAATTTCAAGTTCTTGAGCTACCAGGCGGCTCTTCAGGTCAGCAATCTCCGTCTCAAATTGACTTATGGTGGCCTGCATTGATGTCGGGTTATAGTCAGAATCATGGTAAGATAACATTAAGTCCCAAGCACTTTGCAAGGAAAGATACTTGACACATGGGGGCTAATGTATGCTGAAGAACTTTAACTTACAAACACCGGTTCATGGAAATTAAGTCCCAAGCACTTTCCAAGCAAAGATACTTGACACTTGGGGGCTAATGTGTATTGCAAGTTCAAGATATCATGTTACAACCGGGTTAAATATCTTTTTTCTAAACCGGACAAAGCAGTGCTAAGCAGTTTTCTAAGTCTATAGCATATTTATTCATAAGCAATAGACTTGGGGGTTGATACAGTAAGTATGATTCAGAAAAGTAGCATAAGTTATACCTCAGATTTTTGTTGTATTTGCTTCATCATGTCAATTTCCAGGTCACGGCTGCTATGTACTTGATTGAGATAGCCAGAGACTATATCTCCAATGCTTAAATGAGTATAGTCAGCAATGTCTAGCTTGGCCTTTCGGCGTTCCAGAAGCTCCTCCTTAGCAGAGCACTTGGCAAGGACAGTGGGCCGCCCCGGCTCAACAAACTGAGTCTTCAGAATCTCAACTTCCGGATCAATTGTCTTGGCCGGGCTAGGAGCTTCCGGGTTATCAGAGCTGTTGAGAGTATCTTCGATGGGTGGACTAGAGGTTGGTGCTGGAATGTCATAGGCTGGTTCAGGAGGCGGCTGATGGGTAGAACTATCAGGAGCAGCCGTGCCAAGCTCCGATTCAGCCGGCTTACTCTTTTTTGCCCTCTTACTGGGCTTCACTTGCATGCTGTGGACAAAGGCAGAAGGATGAGTACAAAAGCATGGGTAAGATAAAGCATAAGGTAAACAAAGTTACATTACTCGGGGGCAGTTTTGAAAGCCTGCATGTTAGATTGCATAGACTCACCGGAGGAAGGAGAGGTATCCTGATAATTGGAGTCAGATGAATTGAGAGGTTGACGAATTAAGCCCGCCAAGGGTAAAACAGAATGTAAATCGGAGATAACCTCAGTCTGACGTTTCCTGGTTACGTCAGGTAAGCCGGAGGAGAGCTCTATATCCTTGCTGGTCCGGGTCTGCCTCCGGCTTTCAAATTGTTGTTGCTTCAAAAGAAATTGAGGATCTTGGTAAGCCAAAGGATGTGAAAATCTTACTTTCCGGGTTACTCTTCGAATTTTTGACGCGGCGGGGGCTCAGAGTCGGAGGAGATTATAGTTACCTCTTCCTCGACGGCTTGGCTGTTCCCCGTGTCCTCCTGAAAAGATTTAATGTCAGTAAGGTGATGATAAAGAGTCAAGGGAGTTGAAAGTTACCTCTTCTTCATCATCATCAGTATCATCAAGTTTAAACATATCTGAAGCGCTTGGTTTCCTCTTCTTCGAAGTTCCAGTCTTGGCGGTTTTCCTTTCGGCTCTTTTTGCCGCTCTGGCTTGTTTAGCCACCTCATGGTCATACTTGACCTTCCAGAAGTTGTCATCGGCTTGTGAAAAAAAAGATAAGGGGTTATGAGTAAAAGCAAGGTGTAATATAGTATAGAGTACTCATTGAGGTTGATGATTCACTGCGGGGGCCGGGTTCTTCTTGCAGAAAGGAAGTAAGCCAAAGGCATTACTAGTCACCGTGCCCTCTTTCAGCAACGTTTGGGTCGTAGCCTCCACCACATCATCTGGTAAGTCGTCAGGACTATGATGCAGTAGGTCATTCTTCTCGCCTGAGTAAGTGCACATTAAGCCGGGGTGGTGGCTTAACGGAAGCACTCGCCAAGTGACCCAGACTCGGACCAGGTCGATGCCGTCTAAGCCATTTCCCAAAAGAGCTTTGCTTTTTCTAATGGTGGGAGCGAGTGGCAGACGTTCAACAGCAGTCACCTTATCCGGCAGCGGGTGGTTGGATTCAAGGCGCAAGGCGCGGAAGCCAGGTAGAGGATTTTCCTCAGCCGGAGAAGTGTCCTGGCAGTAGAACCACGTCTGATTCCAATCCTTTGGATGACTCGGTAGTTCAGCATAAGGAAAAAGGCAGTCTCTCCGCTGCTGAATCGAGATGCCACCAAGTTCAAGACTGGGCCCGTTGGCATGTTCATTCTGCCGGTTTAAATAAAATAGTTCTCTGAACAAAAGTAGATTGGGCTCTTCTCCCAAGTACACTTCACAGAAAACTTGGAAGTTGCAGATATTTGAACGGAGTTGGGTCCAATGTCTTGAGGTCTAAGGTCAAAGAAACGCAAAACATCCCTGAAGAATTTTGAACCGGGTGGAGGAAATCCCCGGCTCATATGATCCGTAAAAACTATCACCTCCCCTTCTTTGGGCTGAGGTTTCTCCTCGGACGGGTCAGGGGCACGATAAAACATGACCTCCTTCTTGGGCAGGTGACCAGACTTTACAAAGTCAGACAATTTGCTTTCTGTGACAGTGTATTGGACCCAATTACAGGTCACAAGAGCCTTGGTTGCCTTAGGTGCCATGACGTAAGTGGAAGCCTATGAAAAAAATAAGAAGCTCCGGTTCAATTTTAAACTGGAAGGAAAGTATTTTTAAGTCTATTCAAAATGGCGGCTTAAGACGGGGCCTAATGACATATGGCTAATTATATCTGGTTATCTAAGCCGCTATGGGAATCAGTAATAGTTAAGTTATTTTAAGCCGCCAGGAGCTGGCAAGGCTGTCGATTAACATTGTTTATTTTAAGCCGGCAATGAGAGCCGCTAGAGTTAAAAGGGCCTAACAGAAACAGATTTTTGCCTAAGTGTCGCACAAACAAGTTTCGCAACTGGCAGAGATTAATTTGGATCAAACAGGTATGCAGAAAAGGAAATATTTATAAACCTAGAAACCAGTGCAGATGAGTTCATAAACTTGAAGAAGGCCTATCTGCAAGTGAAAAGGGATCTATTTGCATTCGAAATGAGTGCGAAACAGCTACCGCAGCGATTTTATATTGTCTTAAGATCAGAAAGAGGCGTCGAAGGTGGAATCTATCAAGGGTTCGTAACGGACGGCGACGAACTCGAAAATCTTAATGTAGATCTGAGGAACAGGAAGGAAGAAACTTACAGATGCAGAGTTGTTGCGGAGGTCCATCGTGTTTTTTCTGGTCGAGTCAGGTTGATGCAGCGGCCTGAGTTGGTGAAGACGAGGAGATCTACGGTGGCGGTGGCAGCGAAGCTCTAAGCAGCAGAGAGACAGCAAGAGGAAGAATACGAACGAAGGGGGAGAATGGAAGACCTAGGTCGTGCCTATTTATAAGGGAAGACCGACTGAGACAGTGCAAGAAACGAGGAGACCAAACATTATTATCCAGTGGCCCCAACGCCTCGATTTTTGGAACGGTCAGTAAAAGCAAAGATCCGTTGGAGGATATGGTGGAGTAAAATATGAATTTAAGTAAAGATGACATCATAGCGGGTTAACGCGGATCTAGAAGATGACGTCATGGCGGGTTAGAAACCTTTGCACAGGCAGAAGGCAGAAGGTTTATTTCTTAAGGTATTTTAAGATTGACATGAACCGGTTCAAATCAATACGGGGCCTAATGTTGGGGATATAACTATTTGTGTAAGCCGCCCAGGAGGGGCCGGATTACGCAAAGAAGACTCACCAGAAAGAAGCCCAAGACCAAGCATGAAGATGGTGGTTCAATAAAGGGTCTAAGGCCCACAGGCGGCTTAAGGCCCATAGTGGTAAACCGCCATGATGATATGACTTGTAACCTAAGGTAGAATTGACTAGTCACCGAGCCGGACACTGTCTATGAGCCGGCCGGGACTCTGTAGGCCGCAGGGCGTCCACCCGTGTATATAAGGGGACGACCCGCTGGCAGCTTAGGGGAAGAAAAACATCTCATCGAGAGCCAGGCAAAGGGTATCTCGCTCCCTGGTTATCGAAATCTCAAGCAATACCAACCCAACTAGACGTAGGCCTTACCTTCACCGTAAGGGGCCGAACTAGTATAACTCTCTCGTGTCCTTTGTCCCAATTAACCCCTTTAAGCTTCCTAGTTGCGATGGCTCCTCGACTAAGTCCTTGCAAGAGGACATCTGCCGTGACAATTCCACGACACTCAGGAACAAACGTAACTACTCACAAAGCATATTCATGTTCATAATCAGAGGAGTAATAATATGCATTAAGGATCTGAACATATGATCTTCCACCAAGTAAACCAATTAGCATCAACTACAAGGAGTAATCAACACTACTAGCAACCCATATGTACCAATTTGTGGTTTTAGATACAAGATTGGATATAACAGATGAACTAGGGTTTTAGAGGAGATGGTGCTGGTGAAGATGTTGATGGAGATTGATCCCCTCCTGATGAGAGGATCGTTGGTGATGACGATGGTGATGATTTCCCCCTCCCGGAGGGAAGTTTCCCTGGCAGAACAGCTCTGCCGGAGCCCTAGAGTGATTCCGCCAAGGTTCCATCTCGTGGCAGCGGAGTTTCATCCCGTAAGCTTGCCTCTGATTTTTTCCAGGGTAAAAGCCTTCATATAGCAAAAGATGGGCACCGGAGGGCCACCAGGGGGCCCAGGAGACAGAGGGCGTGCCCGGTAGGGGTGGGCGTGCCCCCACCCTCCTGGCCTGGGTGTGGGCCCCCTCTGGTAGTTTCTTCGCTCAATAATTCTTGTTAATTCCAAAAATAACTTCCATGGAGTTTTAGGATTTTTGGAGCAGTGCAGAATAGGTTTCCAATGTTTGCTCCTTTTCCAGCCAGAATTCCAGCTGCCAGCATTCCCCCTCTTCATGGTAAACCTTGTAAAATAAGAGAGAATAGCCATAAGTATTGAGATATAATGTGTAATAACAGCCCATAATGCAACAAATATTGATATAAAGGCATGATGCAATATGGACGTATTAGGGATCTTGCGGATACAGAAGGTTACGGCGGTGGAAATAGTTTTTCGTTGGCTCGTTTGATGTTTTCGGGGTACGTGGGTATATATAGGAGGAAGAAGTAGGTCGGTGGCGCCCGAGGGGCCCACAAGATAGGGGTGCACCCTGTAGGGGTGGGCACGCCCTCCACCCTCATGGCCGCCTCGACTGCTTCTTGACTTGTACTCCAAGTCCTCTGGATCACGTTTGTTCCAAAAATCACGCTCCCGAAGGTTTCATTCCGTTTGGACTCCTTTTGATATTCCTTTTCTTCGAAACACTGAAATAGGCAAAAAAAACAGCAATACGGGTTGTGCCTCCGGTTAGTAGGTTAGTCCCAAAAATGATATAAATGTGTAAAGTAAAGCCCATAAACATCCAAAACAGGTAATATAATAGCATGGAACAATCAAAAATTATAGATACGTTGGAGACGTATCAAGCATCCCCAAGCTTAGTTCCTGCTCGTCCTATAATGAAATATACTCCTCACTAGTATATACAAGCCAAGTTCTATAATGAAAGATTCCCACTAGTATATGAAAGTGACAACATATGAGACTCGCTACATGAAGAACATGGTGCTACTTTGAAGCACAAGTGTGGAAAAAGAGATAGTAACATTGCCCCCTTTTTATTTTCTTTTTTCTTTTTTTTCTTTGGCCTTTCTTTTTTTCTTTTTGGCCTTCTTTTTTTTCTTTTTCTTTTTCCTTTTTTTTCTTTGGCCTTTCTTTTTTTTCTTCTTGGCCTTTCTTTTTTTTAGGGGATAATGCTCTAACAATGATGATCATCACACTTTTAATGATTTACAACTCATGAATTAGAACTCAAAACTAGAAGAAGATATGACTCTATATGAATGCCTCCGGCGGTGTACCGGTATGGCAATGAATCAAGAGTGACATGTATGAAAATTATGCGTGGTGGCTTTGCCACAAATACGATGTCAACTACATGATCATGCAAGGCAATATGACAATAATGATGCGTGTCATGATGATAAACTGAACGGTGGAAAGTTGCATGGCAATATATCTCGGAATGGCTATGGAAATGCCATAATAGGTAGGTATGGTGGCTGTTTTGAGGAAGATATAAGGAGGTTTATGTGTGATAGAGAGTATCATATCACGGGGTTTGGATGCACCGGTGAAGTTTGCACCAGCTCTCAAGGTGAGAAAGGGCAATGCACGGTACCGAAGAGGCTAGCAATGATGGAAAGGTAAGAGTGCGTATAATCCATGGACTCAACATTAGTCAAAATAACTCATATACTTATTGCAAAAATCTACAAGTCATCAAAAACCAAGCACTACGCGCATTCTCCTAGAGGGATAGATTGGTAGGAAAAGACCATCGCTCGTCCCCGACCGCCACTCATAAGGATGCACAATCCAAGGACACCTCATGTTTCAAATTTGTTACACAACTTTAACCATACGTGCATGCTACGGGACTTGCTAACTTCAACACAAGCATTCTTTAAATTCATAATCACCCAACTAGCATGACTTTAATATCACTACCTCCATATCTCAAAACAATTATCAAGTATCAAATTGATCATAGCATCCAATTCACTTCCTATGATAGTTTTTATTATACCCAACTTGGATGCCTACCATTCTAGGACCAATTTTATAACCATAGAAAATACCATGCTGTTCTAAGAAACTCTCAAAATAATATAAGTGAAGCATGAGAGACTAACAATTTCTACAAAATTAAGCCACCGCCGTGCTCTAAAAGATACAAGTGAAGCACTAGAGCAAAAAATTTCTAGCTCAAAAGATATAAGTGAAGCACATAGAGTATTCTAATAAATTCCAATCAAGTGGGCTTCTCCCAAAAGGTGTGTACAGCAAGGATGATTGTGGTAAACTAAAAGGCAAATACTAATATCATACAAGACACTCCAAGCAAAACACATATCATGTGGCGAATAAAAATATAGCTCCAAGTAAAGTTACCAATGAACGAAGACGAAAGAGGGGATGCCTTCCGGGGGCATCCACAAGCTTAGGATTTTGGCTATTCTTGGATATCTTGGGGTTACATGGGCATCCCCAAGCTTAGGCTTTTGTCACTCCTTATTCCACAGTCCATCAAATCTTTACCCAAAACTTGAAAACTTCACAACACAAAACTCAACAGGAAATCTCATAAGCTCCGTTAGTGAAAGAAAGCAAAACCACCACATAAGGTACTGTAATGAACTAATTATTTATGTATATTTTTGTTAAACCTACTGTATTCCAAGTTCTCTATGGTTCATACCACTTAATACTAGCCATAGATGCATCAAAATAAGCAAACAACACACGAAAAACAGAATCTGTCAAAAACAGAACAGTCTGTAGCAATCTGTAACCCTCGAATACTTATGGAACTTTAAAAATCCTACCAAAATAGGAAGTCCTGGGCAATTTGTCTATTGATCTACATAAAAAAGAATCAATGCAAAATCACGTTTCTGTGATTTAACAAAATTATTTTCGTACACGTAAAGTTTCTGTTTTTCAGCAGAATCAAATTAACTATCACCATAGGTTATCCTATAGGTTCTACTTGGCACAAACACTAATTAAAACATAAAAACACATCTAAACAGAAAGTAGATGCAAAATTTATTACTACACAGAAACAAAAACAAAAAACACAAACAAAATTGGGTTGCCTCCCAACTAGCGCTATCGTTTAACGCCCCTAGCTAGGCATAAAAGCGAGGATAGATCTAAGTAGTGCCATCTTTGGCACTCAATTCATAAGTAGCTCGCATAATAGATTCATATGGTAATTTAACTTTCTTTCTTGGAAAGTGTTCCATGCCTTTCCTTAATGGGAATTGGAATCTAATATTCCCTTCCTTCATATCAATAATCGCACCAATCGTTCTAAGTAAAGGTCTACCAAGAATAATAGTGCAAGAAAGATTGCAATCTATATCAAGAATGATAAAATCTATGGGAACCAAATTTATATTTGCAACAATGAGAACATCATTGATCCTTCCCATTGGTTTTTTAATGGTGGAATCTGCAAGGTGCAAATTTAAAGAGCAATCATCAAGATCACGGAAACCTAGAATGTCACATCAAGTTTTTGGAATCGTAGAAACACTAGCACCCAAATCACATACAGCATAACACTCATGAACTTTAATTTTAATCTTTATAGTAGGTTCCCACTCATCATTAATTTTTCTAGGTATAGAAACTTCCAAATTAAGTTTTTTATCAAAAGATTGCATCAAGGCATCAACAATATGTTTGGTAGCTTTATTTTGACTATAAGCATGAGAAGAATTCACAACTGATTGCAACAAGGAAATACAACCTTCTAAAGAACAATTATCATAATTAAATTCTTTGAAATCCAAGAGAGTGGATTCAATGCTATTTAAAGTCTTCACCTCTCCAATCCCACTTTTACCAAATTTAGTA
This sequence comes from Triticum dicoccoides, assembly GCF_002162155.2. Classification (NCBI taxonomy): domain Eukaryota; kingdom Viridiplantae; phylum Streptophyta; class Magnoliopsida; order Poales; family Poaceae; genus Triticum; species Triticum dicoccoides. The sequence continues at coordinate 275,531,873 of NC_041383.1, forward strand.
TCAAGATCTAAAAACTCCGAATCATTGGGACACCTTTTAACTAAAGTTGACTCATCTCCAGTCCCATTATTATTAAGATTCATATTGGAAAACAAAGATCTAATTGGGGACACATCAATAACTTTAAGATCTTCATCATTATTTTCATGGAAACTAGAAGAACACACCTTTACAAAGCAATCTTTCTTAGCACGCAATCTAGCGGTTCTTTCTTTGCACTCATCAATGGAAATTCTCATAGCTTTGAGAGACTCATTGATATCATTCTTAGGAGGAGTAGATCTAAGTTTCAAAGAATCAACATTAAGCGAGAGTCTATCAATGTTCCTAGCCAAATCATCAACTTTGAGCAATTTTTCTTCAAGCAAGGTATTAAAATTCTTTTGAGAGATCATAAATTCTTTCACACTATTCTCAAAATCAGAGGGCATCTTATTAAAATTACCATAAGAATTATTGTAGGAATTTCCATAATTATTAGAGGAATTACTAGGCAATGGACTAGGATTAAAGTTTCCTCTATAAGCATTGTTTCCAAAATTATTCTTACCAACAAAATTCACATCCATAGATTCATTATTATTCTCAATCAAAGTAGACAAAGGCATATCATTGGGATCAATAGGAGCACTCTAAGTAGCAAACAGTTTCATAAGTTCATCCATCTTTCCACTCAAAACATTAATTTCTTCTATAGCATGGACTTTTTTACTAGTAGATCTTTCGGTGTGCCATTGAGAATAATTAGCCATAGTATTATCAAGGAGTTTTGTAGCATCTCCTAAACTGATTTCCATAAACGTGCCTCCCGCGGCCGAATCTAAAAGATTTCTAGAAGCAAAATTCAATCTGGCATAAAAATTTTCTATGATCATCCATAAATTCAAACCATGAGTAGGGCAATTGCAAATCATCAATTTCATTCTTTCCCAAGATTGGGCAACATGCTCATGATCAAGTTGTTTAAAATTCATAATATCGTTCCTAAGAGTGATGATCTTAGCGGGAGGAAAAATACATAGAGATAAAAGCATCTTTGCACTTGTTCCATGAATCAATACTATTCTTAGGCAAAGACGAAAACCAAACTCTAGCATGATCTCTAAGTGAAAACGGAAATAACTTCAATTTAACAATATCATTATCCGTATATTTCTTCTTTTGCATCTCACACAAATCAACAAAGTTGTTTAGATGGGTAGCGGCATCTTCACTAGGAAGGCCGGCGAATTGATCTTTCATAATAAGATTCAGCAAAGCAGTATTGATTTCACAAGAGTCAACATCATTAAGAGGAGCAATCGGAGTACTAAGGAAATCATTATTATTGGTATTGGAGAAATCACACAATTTGGTATTATCTTGCGCCATCGCGACAAGTAATCCAACACACAAGCAAACAGAAAAAGGCAAGCGAAAGAGAGAGGAGATTGGGGAAGAGAGGGCAAATAAAAACGGCAAGGGTGAAGTAGGGGAGAGGAAAACGAGAGGCAAATGGCAAATAATGTAAATTCTAGGGAGATGACTTTGTGATGGGTACTTGGTATGTCTTCACTTGAGCGAAGACCTCCCCGGCAACAGCGCCAGAAATCCTTCTTGCGACGTCTTGAGCTGCGTTGGTTTTCCTTGAAGAGGAAAGGGTGATGCAGCAATAGTAGCGTAAGTATTTCCCTCAGTTTTTGAGAACCAAGGTATCAGTCCAGTAGGAGGCTCCTCAAAAGTCCCACGCACCTACACAAACAAACAAAGAACTCGCAACCAACGCAATAAAGGGGTCGTCAATCCCTTCACGGCCACTTGCGAAAGTGAGATCTGATAGAGATAATATGATAAGATAAATATATTTTTGGTATTTTATGATATAGATTGGAAAAGTAAAGATGCAAATAAAAGTAGATTGAAAGCTTATATGATAAAAGATAGACCCCGGGGCCATAGGTTTCACTAGTGGCTTCTCTCAAGATAGCATAAGTATTACGGTGGGTGAACAAATTACTGTCGAGCAATTGATAGAAAAGCGAATAATTATGAGATTATCTAGGCATGATCATGTATATAGGCATCACGTCCGTAACAAGTAGACCGACTCCTGTCTGCATCTACTACTATTACTCCACACATCGACCGCTATCCAGCATGCATCTAGAGTATTAAGTTCATAAAGAACAGAGTAACGCATTAAGAAAGATGACATGATGTAGAGGGATAAACTCATGCAATATGATATAAACCCCATCTTTTTATCCTTGATGGCAACAATATAATACGTTCCTTGCTACCCCTGCTGTCACTGGGAAAGGACACCGCAAGATTGAACCCAAAGCTAAGCACTTCTCCCATTAAAAGAAAGATCAATCTAGTACGCCAAACCAAACTGATAATTTGAAGAGACTTGCAAAGATAACTTAATCACACATAAAAGAATTCAGAGTAGATTCAAATATTTCTCATAGATAAACTTGATCATAAACCCACAATTCATCGGATCTCGACAAACACACCGCAAAAAGAGTTACATCAAATAGATCTCCAAGAAGATCGAGGAGAACATGGTATTGAGATCCAAAAAGAGAGAAGAAGCCATCTAGCTAATAACTATGGACCCGAAGGTCTGTGGAAAACTACTCACAACTCATCGGAGGGGCTATGGTGTTGATGTAGAAGCCCTCCATGGTCGATTCCCCTTCCGGCGGAGCACCGGCGAAGGCTCCAAGATGGGATCTCACGGATACAAAAGGTTACAGTGGTGGAAATAGTTTTTCGTTGGGTCGTTTGATGTTTTCGGGGTACGTGGGTATATATAGGAGGAAGAAGTAGGTCGGTGGACGCCCGAGGGGCCCACGAGATAGGGGGGCGCGCCCTATAGGGGTGGGCGCGCCCTCCACCCTCGTGGCCGCCTTGACTGCTTCTTGACTTGCACTCCAAGTCCTCTGGATCATGTTTGTTCCAAAAATCACGCTCCCGAAGGTTTCATTCTGTTTGGACTCCGTTTGATATTCCTTTTCTTCGAAACACTGAAATAGGCAAAAAAAACAGCAATACGGGCTGGGCCTCCGGTTAGTAGGTTAGTCCCAAAAATGATATAAATGTGTAAAGTAAAGCCCATAAACATACAAAATGGGTAATATAGCATGGAACAATCAAAAATTATAGATATGTTGGAGACGTATCACGCCACCAGTGCGGCGCTGGCGGAGTGAGGGGTGGCGGCCAAGTAGAGCACCAAGGGCTCGAGAGGGCATGGCGCCACCATCACCGGCGGGCTGGTTAAGTATCTCTTGAGGTCTTTGAAGGCCGCATCAGCTTCAGGGGTCCATTCAAACGGCCCCTGCCTCTTCATCAGCTTGAAGAACGGGAGGGCGCATTCCCCTAGCTTGGAGATGAAGCTCCCTAGCGAGGTCACGTAGCCCGCCAGCTTCTGCATCTCCTTGAGCGTCTGCGGAGAGCTCATGTCTTCTATGGCCTTGACTTTCTCCGGGTTGGACTTGATTCCTCTATGCGACACCAGGAAACCCAGCAGCTTGCCAGAGGGGACGCCGAACACACACTTCTCGAGATTGTGCCAGGTCCATCTTGCGCAGGCTGGCAAACGTTTCCTCCAGGTTTTTGATCAGTGTCTTCGCCTCCCGAGACTTCACCACTATGTCATCAACATAAGCCTCGACGTTCCTCCCGAGCTGCCGGGCCAGGGCAATGTTGGCCTCCGGTGATGATTTCCCCCTCTGGCACGGTGCCGGAATGGGCTCCCAATTGGTTTTCGTGGCTGCAGAGACTTGTGGAACTTCTTCTCTAGGGTTGTTTCTGATGGTTTCTCTATTTATAGGATTTTTCAGCACTGGAATCACGCGAAGATGGGCCTCGAGCTGAGCACAACCCACCTGGGCGCGCCCATGTGTCTTATGCCCTCCTCCTTCACCTTCTGGTCCTCCCACGAAGCTTCTAGTGCCTCTTTTGTTGCAAAAAAATCAAAAAGTTCTGTTGCATTTGGAGAACTTTTATTTCTGCACAAAAAACAACACCACAGTAGTTCTGCTGACAACAGCGTCAGTCCGGGTTAGTTCCATGCAAATCATACCAAAACCATAGAAAATTGTTGTAAACATGGCATGAATACTTCATAAATTATAGATATGTTGGAGACGTATCAATGCGTGATGCCAAGAGTATCAAGATAAGTGTCGAGCCCGGTATTCTTGAATTCAGTGCCATTGTCACTCCTAATGTGCTTGATCTTGATGCCATAGTTAGTCATGGCGCGATTTGCAAATCGTCTGAAGACATCCTGCACTTCAGTCTTGTAGAGAATTATATCTAAATAATCATCAACAATCACTAAGCCATAAAGATGTGCAGTGGTATTAAGGGTAGAGTAGTGAGTAGGGCCAAATAAGTCCATATGTAGTAGCTCGAAGGGACGTGAAGTCATCATGATTGTCTTCGAGGGATGTTTTGCCCTAATCATCTTCCTGGCTTTGCAAGCACCACACAAATGGTCCTTCTTGAACTTAATGCCCTCGATGCCAATGATGTGCTTCTTCTTCACGAAAGTGTGTAACTTCCTCATGCCTGCATGTCCTAGCCTCTGATTCCAAAGCCAACACTCTGAAGCTTTTGCTAGAAGACATACGACAAGCTATGGTCCTCGGAGAAATCTACCATATACAGATCACCTCTTCGATACCCTTTTAAGACTTTAGATTTTTCAGTGGCCATAAGCACAAGAGATCGATATTTTCCAAATATCACAATCATGTCAAGATCACAAAGCATTGAGACAGGCATGAGGTTGTATCCAAGGGATTCAAGAAGCATCACTTTATCCATGTCTTGATCCTTTGAGATAGCAACCCTACCTAGACCCAATACCTTGCTTTTTCTAGTGTCAACAAATGTGATATGGCTTTTTGTAGATGGTCGAAGAGTAGAATCCATGAGAAGACTTCGTCACCAGTCATGTGGTTAGTGCATCCACTATCCATGATCCATTCAGTAGCTTTCAGAGTTGTACCCTATAGAGCTGTTAGTAGGACAGTCTTCACCAAGTGTGTCATGAAGAGCAAGCATACACAGGGCCGATGCTGAGGGGGGCAGGGGGCGGCCACCGCGGGCTCCCGGAATCAGGAGGCCCCCATTTATGTTTGTGTGTCATGTATATTACTAGTCGAGTTAGCCCTGCGCATAGCCCAAACAGGAGGTGGGCAGGCCGCAGGACGAACATCCCTTTGATAACACATATAGATTAGATCGTTCCCAACATTTGATCTCCTGAAATCGTGGTAGCGGTCTCCATCACCGGCCATGCTGATAAGCCGAGCCGCCAGGGCTGGTTCTAAGAGTGCCAGCGTCAACAGACTAAAAGCCCCACAATTGTTCCGGCAGTACGTCGGACACGCAGCCGCTGAGACACCCCTTGTCCGCGCACCTTGCCTTCATCCTCCTTCAGTACATGTGGTAATTCATCTTTCTTATCTCCCCTTTCTGAAAAAAGGAACCCATCTCTGTGGTACTTCTCGAGACTAGTGTTTCTTGTATTAGCGATCTAGCTGGAGGATTTCTTAAGTATTGCGATTGTTAGGGTTCAGTTTTGGCACTGATTGTGGGTAATTACTCAAAAACTTTGGGGTGTGATTGCGTACTCTACATTCTACAGCCATTGCCAAGGATCTCTTGATTCTGAATAACGCCCACAAACAGACGAACTATATGCATATGATTTGTGAGTCTCCTAATTAGTCCAGAAACTTTCACATTGTGTTCTGCAATGACCACGTTTATGGGCCACTATATAGAAGATTTACGTCAATGGAATTTTTAGAGGCCAAAGTGTATTCCTAATTGATTTGAACTTCTATGTATATGCCTACTATTTTAGTAGCCAAGAACTAGCTTATATAAAACTTCATTGTTGAAATCAAGTTCATGACTGTGACACCATGCATTTTCAGGCATTTCAACTGAATGCAATTCCAATCTGTGGACTCAAGTGGGGAAAATTTTAGTTATGCACTCTCAAGCTTCGTGTTTCCTAGTATACACTGCATGCATGATGTAGCTTGCCCTCTCTATATGGATATTTTGATACTTCCGATTTTTTTAGGATAGGTTATTGGTGGACAGATCAACTCTTGCCCACCTAATATATTGAGTTTTACTTGTGTCTAGCTTCACAAGAGGTATGTGAAAATTTATCTTTCATGTCATATGAAACATCATTGCTAACATATTCCCTGCAGTGAGTAATTTAAGTCTCTCGACAAATTAATTATCCTATACATATTTTTTTATCCTATAGATAGTTGTTAAATGCAATTTAAGCATGCTTATTATTGTTCCGACATTGTACTAAGGGGCCCCGGGTTCTTGTTTCGCCCCGGGCCCCCGAAATCTCAAGACCGGCCCTGAGCATACATTGATAGAGACGTTCATCAAAGGTAAGTCTAATTGAGGATATGGTAGGATGATCATCAAGAAAACCATGGGCGAAATAAATGGTAAGACCATTTTCACATTTTATCTTGCGCCCAACAAGACTTTTCAGGTCTCAAGCATTGCCTTCAGAAGTCAATGATTTTTGGCTGGAGACCCGCCCCTGCAAGAGAAGTTAATTCTTCTTAACCACCCACATCTTAAGGGGTGGCTTAGAAGCAATGAGTCTAAGTGCAGCATCAAAGAAATTTGGCTTTGAAGCCCTAGCAAATAGTTTTGCAGGTGGTGAATAATACTCAAATGAATAAGCAGAAAAGTTCTTCGATTTGTGAATATAATAGTTTGAAGAGACATGCTCATATTCATGAGTCTGATGATAGTTTCCCTACAAAACATTGGCGTTAGGGTGATCATGTGAGGTCCTTGGTCTGTATGAAGCCTTTGGGCCATGTGAAGCCTTTGGTCTGGGGTTTGACTTCTTCCCTGGTGGTGTCATGATGGCATTCACCAGAAGCTTTTCAAGACGACTTTTAGGAACCCAGAACTTCTTCATAGGGGACCCATTCCTGTAGTTAGTTCCAATAGACCTGGCAAACACTTGACCATTTTGGCTATTGAATAGTTTATAGTTAGAGTCAAAGGACTCATCAATGATGATAGGATTATCACAAGTGAAACCCGATAAGGTGGATGGATCCACTGAAGGGCACTTTGCAACCCAGGTGGCTCTGGGATACTGCTCAGGCTTCCAGTAGGACCCATCAGCATTCATGTTCCTCTCGAAACCAACACCCTCTTTTCTAGGGTTTTGGTTCAAAATCTGCTTCTTGAGGACATCACATAGAGTTTGATGCCCTTTGAGGCTTTTGTATATGTTTGTTTCAAGCAATGTCTTCAACCTAGCATTCTCATCAGCAATAGTAGTGGTATCCTCAGATGAGGGGTTAGTCACCACATAAGCAGTAGAAGATATTGCAATTTCAGAAGCATGTGAACATTCACTAGCAGAGATAGCATTATCACGCTCAAGTCATTTTAAACAAGGTGGCACAAACTCTTCCTGAGCGGTACTGATCTGTTGAGCGAATAGTGAAACATTTTCCTTTTGAAGATCTTCAGGAGACGCTCTTGGTTTCTCTAGATCTTGCTTCGTTTGTAGATAATCATAGGAAAGCTTCTCATGATCAGCTGAGAGAGTTTCATGATGACTTGCTAGGTCCTCATACTTAATTCAAAGATTTGTCATGCCTTCGATTAAGGACTGAGTCCGATTCATTTCCTCGTCCAACAGGTCATCGCTTTTGTCTAACAATTTTTGAATCTTTCCCATAGCAGTTGGTTGCTCAGTTGAAATTTTAGCAAGAGTTTTATGCCTGGGTTTGGATTCACATTCAAAGTCATCTTCACTAGAGGTCTGAAAGTAAGCATCATGTGAGTTTACCTTAGCACCTCTTTCCATGAAGCATTAGGTAGGAGTAGAGTCACCGTCATCATCAGCTTCAGCGTCAGCGACGTGACCATTGTCTTGAGTGTTGAAGATTGACTTGGCGACGAATGCCGAAGCTAGAGCCAGGCTTTCCATGCCTGAATCAGACTCCGGTTCAGCCTCCCCCTTTTCCTCCTCAGAAGAAGACTCCTCCTCTAAATCCATTTTCTTGCCAATGAACACACGAGCCTTGCCAAATGAGCTCTTCTTGTGAGATAAAGACCTTGAAGAAGACTTTGAGGATTTCTTCTTCTTCTTATCGTCAGAGTCATATTCCTTGCTCTTCTTCTTTCTCTTAGCTTCCTTTTCCCATTGAGGACATTTAGATATGTAATGGCCTAGTTTCTTGCATTTGTGACAGGTTCTCTTCTTGTAGTCACGAGTGGAAGACTCAACATTCTTGGAGCTGGATTTTGAAGACTTTCCGAAGCGATTCTTCTTGGAGAACTTTTGGAATTTTCTCACAAGCATTGCTACCTCTTTTCCAATGTATTCATGATCATCAGAACTACATTCGGACTCTTCAGATGAGGAAATGGCATTTGCCTTCAAAGCACGGGATCGGCCATAGTTGGGGCCATAGATATCTCTTTTCTCGTATAGCTGGAACTCATGTGTCTTGAGCCTCTCAAGTATGTCAGATGGGTCGAGATCCTTGAAGTCTAGACATTCTTGGATCATCAAGGCTAGAGTGTCAAATGAGCTGTCAAGTGATTTCAGTAGCTTCTTCACGACTTCATGCTTGGTGATCTCAGTGGCACCAAGAGAACGAAGCTCATTGGTGATATCAGCAAGATGGTCAAAGGTGTGCTGGACATTTTCATTATCAAGCCTTTTGAAGCAGTTGAAGAGATTGTGAAGCACATCAATTCTTGAGTCCCTCTGAGTTGAGACGCCTTCGTTAACTTTGGACAGCCAGTCCCAGACTAGCTTCTCAGACTCTAGAGCACTCACACGGCCATACTGCCCTTTGGTCAGATGACCACAGATGATGTTCTTGGTGGTTGAATCCAGTTGCATGAATCTCTTCATGTCAGCTGTGGTGAAACCTTCACTGACTTTGGGAACTCCAGTCTTGATGACATACCGGAGATCGTTGTCAATGGCTTCAAGATGCATGCGCATCTTATTCTTCTAGTAGGGGTAATCAGTTCCATCAAAGATGGGGCACGCAGCGGATACCTTGATTATCCTTGTAGTCAACATAGCTATAGGTGGTTAAATCAAATCACACAAAACAAGGGAGCACCTTGCTCTGATACGAATTGAAAGTGCTAGTTATCGACTAGAGGGGGGTGAATAGGTGATTTTTATGAAAGACTTTGAAACAAGCAATGTCTTTAAAGACAGACAACCAAACAACACCTACACAGTGTGCAGCGGAAGATAAGCTACACTAGACATGCCATGGTTAAGGAAACAGTACAAATAAAAGCACGAAGACAAATAGCTGCTAGGTAGAACAGATCGGAATAGGAAGACAGTATGGAGCCAAACAAGCAGACAGAGTGAAAGTCTTCACACAATGAAGTCAAACAGAGCAGGCAAGCAATGACTTCACGAGACAGGACGTAAGTAAAGGAGGAAGGAGATAGAACCAGTTGCTTGGTAAAGACAAGGATTTGGTAGACCAGTTCCAGTTGTTGTGACAACTGTACATTTGGTTAGGGAGGCTGAGATTGAACTCAGAAGACCACGTCTTCATCTTATCCCCCTTGAGCTAAGGTTACATAGTCCTTGCCCAATCACGCTGGTAAGTCTTCAAGGTAGACTTCCAAACCTTCACAGACTTTGTTCATCGGCGATCCACAATGACTCTTGGATCCTCAGAACATGATGCCTAACCGATTGGAAGATCACAGTCTTCAAGTGTAATAGGTCTTCAGATCATGCGGACAGAAAGACTTCAGTGATGTCAACACTCTTTGGGCTTTGGGTGTTTGGGGTTTTGTCCTTGCAAGGATTCTCTCTCAAAGGCTTTGGAGATGGGTTGCTCTCAGACGACAAAAGTCGTGCACTAACTCTGAGCAACCACCAATCTATGGTGTAGGGGGTGGGCTATTTATAGCCTGGAGGCAACCCGACATGGTATGTCCCAAATGACCTTGGGTCACTAAGGAACCAACACGTGTCCAATGGTCAGGTTTCAAACACACGTAGTAGCTAGACTTGGGCTACAAGTAAAGCCCACTTATCCAACTCAGGATAAGATTTTCTCTCATTTATCTTCGCTCGAAGACACAAGATTTGGGTTAAGCAGCACGTCATCTTTTTGACTTTGTTCACTTGGACCCTACTTGATGGTTCAATGGTTCCTATGACTCAAGAAAGAAGAAAATGAAACTACGAAAGAAACTACATCGTTGCACTCCATTCTCTTCAAGTGAATGTCTTCACACATCATTATCTTCGACGTGTATGTATTCACAAACCACAATTGTCTTCAATGTCTTCATACATTTTTAGGGGTCATCTCCGATAGGTAAACAATCAATGATGGACTTCTACCTGTGTTGTCCTGTGAATCTCACAAACACATTAGTCCCTCAACCACGTTTGTCGTCAATACTCCAAAACCAACTAGGGTGGCACTAGACGCACTTACGTGGTAATTGCTTATTTAAACCATGTTTGTTTATGCAGCAGTGGAGATCATTGACAAAGGTTGGCGACCATGATTCTTTCGACCTCCTGTGTGTTAAATTCGGGCTTCGGCTTCTTCTATCTCGTAGCTGCACCCAAATGGCTAGTCGTCTTGGGAGCCTCCTTCGGTTCTAGGTGGTGGCCTGTGTGTTCCTTACTTACGTTACATTCGGCTTGCGCGCCGCTTGTCTCTGGCCTATGCGCCATGTACCTTCGTACTTTGTTTGTGGTTGTGGCCAACTCTTTCCTGCTATTTGGTTAAGTTATACTATGCCCGGTGGCTTTATTTATAAAGTCGGGCTTATGCCTTTCCCCTAAAAAGAGTAACCACCACTACAGTCGAGCTAAATGACTGTAAACAAAGCGCATTATGGGAGACAACACATGAAAATAAGGTAGAGGGAGTAAGTTGCTTTGTTTTTCTTTATTTCAATAAAGTGGTCGGAGATATGGTTAAGAGTAAGAGAGGAAAATGATCGCTACCGACACCGTATGTATTAGAACTACCATTGTGCTATGTCTCTATTGAAAACTCTAGAAATTTGTTTTTTCGATATGTTGACACTAACCTCTCTGGTCAACGAAGATTGAAGAAATGTACAAATCAAAGCTTTCTGGAACATACCGTGGCTAGAGTCTAACTTGTCTCCACGAGGGAGCGCCACGCGGCAACACATCGCACCCTGAGTAAATTGCTCGAAACCACCACATTTGTGACTAGGATAACATGTTGCCACCGTTTTTTCCAAAAACCATAGATCACCACCACTTTTACGACAAGTGAGTCACAAATCCCACTGATTCAAATATTAATCACGCTTAACAATAAAACTAGCAGGTTGGTTCCACCCATTGGGCTGAGTTGGCAAAAAAGAAAGCCACACATACAGGGTGACTAGTCTATCTCTCTCGCATTGTATCGAGCACCTCGTGTGCACGCACCAAGCCGCCCTTCGCCAACAATGCAGAAGGGGAATGAGACCGCCGGGAGAAGATTGGAGTAGAACTGCAGTGCCGCGTGAACCATGGGGTCACGCACGTCAACGCCGATGCTCGGATGCACACGTTGCACGGCCATGGCAGCGTGCCGATGCCAGCCTCAAGCTGCGGCCGACCCTGGATGACAGGCCAGTGAATTTGGGTCAGTTGGCCGTATACAAACATTTTCATTCCAAAAATGAATCGACTTGCTTGCTTCCAAGAACTTTTTTTGAAATAATTTTGCTGTGACCGAAAGAGTCGGCCAGCAAGCTTGTGGTCACCTCGGCGCTCACCTTTCCAAGTTGTTCAGCTGCCACAAGCATTCAACCGAGCACTCTGCGTGTGCCCACCAGCTCCATCTGCACCAAGTCGAGTATACACTGAGCCACTGCTTGCGATTTCTGAATCTACTTAATTGCGTTGCTTCCCTTGCCCGGTGGGGATGTGCAACCCTCGGCGGCTCCGCGCAGAAGTGGGGAAGGGCGCCTCTAGGTGGCAGCGTGAGGAGAGGAGGGGTACCGGCGGCACCCATGGAGGGTCGTGACCAGACGCCAGGCAGCCCACCGGGGGGAGAAGTTGCGCCGGAGGGGGCGGCGATGGAGGAGAGTCGGCCTGATAGGTGGGCCAGCCCTGTTAGTTTCTTGTTCAGTTGCTGCGCAGTTTCGAACCAACGCTATTTGTGACTCGCTTGCCACAGAAGTGGTGGTGATTTGTGATTTTTTGACAAAAAAAGCGATGGTAACATGTTACCCTAGCCACAAATGTGATGGGATTGAGCAATTTACTCTCACGCCCCTTGTCAGGACCTCGATCCTAAGTCACACTGATCTAGCATGTAACATATCATATCACTTTGCGGCCTCACATACGGTATTCCCACGGCTGCCACTTTACCTGGGCCGGACCATTTGCGCCTTTTGGCTCACGTATATGATAGTCTCGCTAGCATCCATATGACAGAGAACCCGAGCCGACATGATTAGTCGTAAACCCAAGGTGGCACAAACTTATAGGGACATGCATACATGACCCGGCAATGCACGTGTCGGCCAGCAGCGAGTGTAACCGGGCTGTAGCAAGCTATCAGGACTCTGGTAAACACTACGTGATATTTCCCTGAATGGACAGACACAGGAGCAAAGATGGACACATGCTGGTCAATCCATGTGTTCCGGAAGGAAGCACTAGGAGGCATTTCCCCATAAAAGAGGCTACCATGAATAAACAACTAGGTGTCGGATCCCACACATACCAAAGAATTTCAATAGCATACACACAATATGCTCGATATGTGTAAATACAACATGGCATCACAACATAACTCCATGACTCAAGTATTTATTTGAAAGGCTCCGAAGATCCATACATAACATGATATTACAAACATGGGTCACGTCACCCAACATACACAACATAGAAGCAACAGAAGCATAACATGTCTGAGTACAAACAACTACAAATGAAAAAGGCTAAGAAGCATGCCTATCTACAAGACCCTCCCAAGGGTACAAGATTGTAACTGAGGTACCAAGCTAATTGTCGAAGTCCATGCGGGACTACCTAGTGAGACCGAAGTCTCCTCTGCAAAATATAAATTAAGCAAACATGAGTACAAATGTACCCAGCAGGACTTACATCAGAACTAGCTACATATGCATCAGTATCAACAAGGGGGTTGTTGGGGTTAAATGCAGCAAGCCAGCTTTGACTGTGGCTATCCTGAACTACGACTGGAAGTAATTCCTTTGAGGTGGTGCACACGAGTCCACATATTCACCATATCAATACACCACTATGGATCAGCTCCCGTCTCCCTACGAGAAGGCCATCCATAGCACTCATGCTTATCTTACGCATTTCAGAGTATCCACTTCAAGTTATCTATGAACCATATAAGCGCTCCAAGTAGTCCATATCCGCGGACGCGGCTATTTGAATAGATCATATTACCCTGCAGGGGTGTACTTCTTCACACGCTCTCACCACTTATCGCCGTTTACACGACATGTACTCAGCAACCTTCAAGCGGAAACCCAGTAAGGGTGTTGGCCACGACCTGACTAACCACTCAAGTCTCTAATCTAGGTTTAGTGCCTCTTCGAGTTCCATCTGCAAGGAAGTCCATCCAAGGTTTCCACTACGGCCCCAAACGATGTGATCATGGTTCCCAAACCCACTATACGGGTGCCACCTGGTACACCGCGCCACTATGCCTAGTATTTCCCAAGCCCACCTGTCCAGGTGCCACTTGGTGGACTACTAACACAACCTACAAACACCAGAAACTAGTTGCAACTCCTGTACAGATATCGGGGTGATTAATAAGCCGGGAAGGGCCGATTTATTGGAACCCAATGTGTGGTAGTAACTGTCTTGGATCACAAACATGGAACTCACTTCTCGAGGATGGTTTCAATGAGACAAACCACCATGTACTCCTACATGACCTCTCATCGCTACCTTTACCAAATCGTGTCCACACACTTAGCTCTCCAGAGTAGGACATGTTCACCACCATCCCAATCCATCCCATATGAATCAGACCTGACACAACTCTAAGCATAGCACGCATACCAAGCAAGCATGAATGAGTAGGCACATCATGGCTCAAACAACTCCTACTCATTCTAGTGGGTTTCAACTATTTAAAGTGCCAAACAAAAGTCATGCAAAGGAATGGGGTTCAACTACCGCAACATGTAACAGTTGAATCGTTGTTGTACTAATGTAGTAAAAGAGAGCAAGAGTGACAGAGTGGGATTATATCGGAATGCTCAATGGGGGTTTGCTTGCCTGGCACTTCTGAAGATAGTATAGCTCTTCATCAGTATCATCGATCACATCGCCGGAACAACGTTTACTAAGAGGGAACAAACAACAGCAAACAAGAGGGAACACAATGAATGCAATGCAACAATACGATGCACGATCATGACATGGCAATATGCTATTGATTGAGCTAATGCAACTAGCAACCAGATTAAATGAAGTTGGTTTGAACCAAAGATTCAAATACAAACACCATATGTGATTATTCAAATGACATTTAATCGATTGACCTGATCAGCAGGTTTAACTTGCTTTAACATGCATGAAAACAGTACCATTCGATAGATCCGATTTTTCTGACAATTCTTCATATATAAATTATTCCATTGGAGTTATAGATTATTTTCTATGAATTTTTAGAAGTTTAGAACATTTTCTAAAATAATAAATCATTTCTGATTTATTTAAAACTCTAGAAAACATTTACTGCGTCAGCAGTAGGTCAGCCGGACGTTAGCAAGTCAACTCGGTCAACTGGGTAAAACCTAACCAGTGGGGCCCACTGATCAGTGACCCAGTGTCATTAGTGGCATGGACAGGTGGGTCCAGTCAACGACCATGTCAACACGGTCAACTCTGAGGTGTGGGTCCTGCTGGGTTATAACTAATCTAAGCAGAAATAAAGCTAAGGTTAATTAGGGTGTGGGGCCCATGTGTCAGTTGGCCAGGGGGTTAGTTAGTGGGGTGATTAGCACCTAACAGTGGTTGTCACCGGTTGCTAATCACTGGCGAGCACACAGACGAGGTGGAGTCCCCCTTCCGGCCAGCTCTGGTGATGGATGGATGCGTGGCTGGGCTCTACGGGAAGCTGGCATCGCAACGCGTCTGACGGTGGTCACGAGGAGGCCCGAGGTGGACAGTAGCGATGATGGCGACATCAACAGCGGCGCCAGAGCTCGGGCGGTTGTGGGGTTGGTGTTGTGGCATGCAAACAGTCGATCCAAAGCGCGTGCGTTGCTCTACAACATGCGGCGAGCACATCGGGCGCACACCCGGGACTAAAAGATCAACGGAGCCACGCCGACACTGAGCTCAGGCGCCGGCGCGTTTCGGTCTCCGATGAATAGATGGCTACGGCAAGCAATTGAGGCAGAGGAGAGAGGGTTTTGGTCCGTGAGCTCACAGCGAGTCCAACGTGCGCGAGGGAGAGGTCGGGGACGCCTTGTAGCTCCCGAATCGACGGTGAGGATCCATGGTGGCCGGCGATGGGAATGATGATGCTGGCAACGTTGTGGCGCGTCCGTCGTTCCATGGTTGGATGGAGAAGACGAGGAAGATGCGGCGGTGCTTCTAGACTCAGCGGCAGGATGAGGGGTGGCCGGTGGCCACGGGTATGGCGAGCTCGCTCGATCAAGCTCGTGTTCTTGCAGGAGAGAGGGGAAAGTTGTCACGCCCAATATGCGACCCAATCCAAAAGGAACTCGAAGGTCCCACCAAGGATAGACCCGCATATTGAAACGCTTTTGCAAGGTGGATATCATTACATCAACATTACATAATAGATATGGATACATACAAGAGGCATACAATGCCACACGAATACAACATCATCATACATAAGATCATCATCCGACTACGGATGAAACACAAACAGAAACTCAAACGACATCCACCCTGCTAGCCTAGGCTGCCGACCTGGAACCTATCCCCTGATCGAAGAAGCAGAAGAAGAACTCGATGCAAGCAAGCATCGCTCTCGCGTCATGATCATCGCATAAACCTGCACCTACAACTGTTGTTGTAGTAATCTGTGAGCCACGAGGACTCAGCAATCCCATTACCATGGGTATCAAGACTAGCAAAGCTTAATGGGAAAGGAAGGGGTAAAGTGGTGAGGCTGCAGCAGCGACTAAGCAGATATGGTGGCTAACATACGCAAATAAGAGCGAGAAGAGAGCAAGCAGAACGGTCGTCAACTAGCAATGATCAAGAAGTGATCCTGAACTCCTACTTACGTCAAACATAACCCAGAAACCGTGTTCACTTCCCGGACTCCGCCGAAAAGAGACCATCACGGCTACACACGCGGTTGATGCGTTTTAATTCGTATCTGGTGTCAAGTTATCTACAACCGGACATTAACAAATTCCCTTCTGCCAATAACCGCAGGCACGGCTTTCGAAAGATTATACCCTGTAGGGGTGTCCCAACTTAGCCCATGACAAGCTCTCGCGATCAACGAAGGAATAGACCTTCTCCCAGGAAGACCCGATCAGACTCGGAATCCCGGTTTACAAGACATTTCGACAATGGTAAAACAAGACCAGCAAGAACGCCTGATGCGCCAACAATCCCGATAGGAGCTGCACATATCTCGTTCTCAGGGCAACACCGGATGAACACTACGTACAACTAAAACCAACCCTCAAGTTTCCCCGAGGTGGCGCTGCAAGTGGCTCTGGTTCGGACCAACACTTAGACAAGCACTGGCCTGGGGGGGCTATAATAAAGATGACCCTTGAGAGAGCGACTCCCAAGGTAAAAGTAGGTGGTGGTGAGGCAAATGGTAAAACCAATGTTGGGCCTTGCTGGAGGAGTTTTATTCAAAGCGAACTGTCAAGGGGGTCCCATAAATCACCCGACCGCGTAAGGAACGCAAAATCGGGGAACATAACACCGGTATGACGGAAACTAGGGCGGCAAGAGTGGAACAAAACACCAGGCAAAAGGCCGAGCCTTCCACCCTTTACCAAATATATAGATGCATTAATAATAATATAAGAGATATTGTGATATCCCAACCAAAATCCTGTCCACCATGGAGAAATCTTCAACTTCACCTGCAACTAGCAACGCTATAAGAGGGGCTGAGCAAAAGCGGTAACATAGCGAAACAACGGTTTGCATAGGAAAGGTGTCAAAGGTTAGAGGTTCATGGCAATATGGGAGGCTTGATGGGCAAAAGATAGGTAGCGCAGCATAGCGATAGAACGAAGCAACTAGCATAGAAATGATAGTAGTGAGATCCAGGGTAGCGGTCATCTTGCCTGAAATCTCGCAAGGAAGAAGAACGAGTCCATGAAGAAGACGAACGGATGAAGCCGAACCAACCGAAGACGAATGAATCCTCACGATCGCAACGGAAATAGGAACTATCGAAAAGAAGCACACAACATGGTAAACACACCACACATATACAAGACCTGATGCACAACAAGCATGATGCATGACCAAGCTACATGAAGCTACTCATGGCAAGAGATGATGCAAACAAGAGCAACACATCAAGGCAAGTTTAAATGAGGCCGGAAACAACATATAACAATTCCGGTAAGTCCTCATATGCAAATTTTGAAATTGGTCCAGATCTGAATAAACCTTATGTTCAAGTTGTTAAACAGCAAGTTAAGATGCACAAACATGATCTACATGAGATTCTAGTCAAGTTACATATAAAGTTCATTTAATTCGGAGCTACGGCCTAGAAGATATGAGCAAAACAAGTTAAGCATGACATTGATGCAAAATGCATACAAACATCAATCAAACACACCAAAACAAGGATGCAACATGATAACATGAAACTACATGCAATTCTAAGCAAGTTTCATATAGAGCACACTCAAAATGGAGCAACGGTTCAACACACACACATGAAACAAGTTATAGCAACAATCTGTCCAAAACAGCAACTAGGCATATTGCAAGCACCAAAACAACATGCTACAGCATCTCAACAAGAAAACAAAAGACATGGACATGATGTACAGGTAAAGCATAACAAAACATGAACACTGAGCTATCTCCAGAAATCACTAGAACATACTCGAGCACACATGGTAAGATTGCAAGTTATAACAATTTCAGACTTTGCAGAAAATAACATCATGATGCAATGTTTAGAGCTATCAAACAACATGTTACAGGAACTTATCATGGCAAACAAAGGCATGGCATGAATATACTAATTTCATAGATCAAAAGTCCTTTACTGACCATAAGCCAAAAAGGATCAGAAAATATGATGGCACCCACGTAAACATGGCAAGTTATAATACAGATTCAAACATGGCAGAAACAGAATTATGAAGGCATGTAAATGAGCTTGTGCAACTCACTACAGATCATTAAATGGCATGGCAAGGCACCCAACAGTAATAAGGCATGTTTGTGAAGCTAATCATGGCAATAGCAAGGTCATAGGGTGCATGGATCACTAGGAAAACACATGGAAACAACTGAACTTAATGTTAACAGGCTGACAGCAACATTATGAAGCAACTGTGGAGCAAGATATGAACAAGCTACAGCAACCTATAAATGCAACCAGGGGCGTGGATGGATAGAGGATGACATGTATATCAAAACATGTTTATAGAACATCTCCATATTATGCATAGAATGATTTGTAGAAGCAGGTTTACATGGCATCACGAAATAACACATTCAGCCTAACAAAACAGCAACATCAAGTACACTACTTAACAAGCTCGATTCACTCACCACAAGTCATTGCATGACAATATAAGCATATCATCATCAAGAAGACATGTTTGTGAAACAAACTAAGTCAAGAACAAGTCCATAGCATGCAAGGATCAACTATAGCAACCTTGGCAAAATTGAATAACACGTAAACAATCTGCCAGGAAACATTTTGAAGCAAAAGTAGAGCACTCAAATGACATGCTAGACTACTCCATAATTGTAACAAAGGGCATGAATGGATAGACAATAACCACATGTTCAAAACACCCTTACTGAAGTATCTCAAAATATGCATGGATCTCTCTGTAGCATCAAGTTTACATGGCATCAAAATAACAGCAGAACAGGGACTAAAATCAGCAATATCACGAAGCCTATTTTGCATGCTTGTGCTAGTCACCACATTGATCACAAAAATACATGGTAAGCACCTTTGTAAAGAATACATGGCATAGTTCAAAACACATGTAGACATCAACCTCATAGGATGCACACATCAATCATGGCAAAAATGACAAATGAGCTCGTTCTGATAACAGACAGCAGAAAACATTATGAAGCACTCTTGGGATGATGACTCAGGCATCAAGATGAGCTCAAATTAATATGATGCAGTGGAATGAAATGATGTACTCGTTGAGGCGAATAATTTGACATATTACACGCACGAAACGGAGCTACGGATGCAGAGATACGATGGCATGAACATGGCATGATAATTACTGCAGGCACGGGGACTTGGCAGTTTTCTCACCCCAGGGAAAAAGTCAACCGCGGCACGGAGATCGAGGATGGCCGGAATCTCGCCGGAACTTCGCCGGAGTAGATGAGGAAGGTGACCGGAGCTGCGGGAGAGGTCGGGAAGGCCGGGAGGAGGCGGATCCGGACCGGATCTCGCCGGATCCGGCCGGGGCGTGTCGGAGGGGCGACGAGGGAGGCACGGCGGCGCTCGGCGGCCGGCCGGAGTT
>NC_041383.1:275551870-275594440 GCF_002162155.2 Triticum dicoccoides
GGCGGCGCGGGGCCGCGCCGGAGGCGGGAGAGGCGGAGGCGGGACCGAGGCGCGGGGCGCGGGGTCCGCGGCCACCGGGGGGGCGAGCCGAGGCCCGACGAGGCGCGGCCGAGCGGCGGAGCCGCGGCGGAGCTCAGCGGCGACCGGGGCGGCTGCGCGGGATCCGGCCGGGGAAGGCTCGGGCAGAGGCGCGCGGGTCGGGCGACGGCGGCGGCTGGGCTCGCGCGGGCCCGCGGCGGGCCTGGCGGGCCGCGTGGCGGCGGAGGAGAGAGAGAGGAGACGCTGGGTGATGTGGCGGCGGCTGATTCGTCCGGCACGGCGGCTGGACGTGT
Organism: Triticum dicoccoides; assembly: GCF_002162155.2. Lineage (NCBI taxonomy): Eukaryota > Viridiplantae > Streptophyta > Magnoliopsida > Poales > Poaceae > Triticum > Triticum dicoccoides. Next base: position 275,552,203 of record NC_041383.1, read on the forward strand.
CCGGCGGCGGAGTGGACATGTCCGGCGCGCGGAGGTGGAAGAGGCTAGGGTTTCGAGGGATTAGACCACGAATTTCGGGGGAGAGGGCATATTTATAGTTTCTGGGAGCTAGGAGAGTCCAAATGAGGCACGGTTTTCGTCCACACAATCGTGATCGAACGACCGAGACCATGGAGGGGAGTTTGATGGGTTTTGGGTCACTTTGGAAGGGGTGTTGGGCTGCAAAGAGAGAGAGGCTTTACGGTTACCCGGTTAACCGTTGGAGTACCAAACGAACTCCAAATGGCATGAAACTTGACAGGCGGTCTACCGGTGCTATACCAAGGCCACTTGGCAAGACTCGGTCCATTCCGAGAAAGTTTAACACCCACTCACAACAGGAGACAAAAGGGGAACGCCAGAGGGCATAGGAGCACCGGATTGCAAAACGGACAACGGGGAAAAGGCTCGGATGCATGAGACGAACACGTATGCAAAATGAAATGCACATGATGACATGATAAAATGCAACATGCAAGAAAATGACATGGCAACGACAGCGAATAACTGGCAGACACCTGGCGCATCGAATCCGGGGCGTTACAAAAGTGGGCGAGAGTGAGAAGATTGGGCATGCGGCATGTGTGGCATCGTCCGGGAGGTCTAGATGGAGGCGGCAAGCGGGAGGTGGCCAAGGGTGCATGCTTGCATGCACGAGGCACACGCCTTTGTCCTATTGTCCAAGGAGGAAGACAATACGTCTCCAACATATCTATAATTTTTTGATTTTTTCATGCTGTTATATTATCATTCTTGGATGTTTTACAATCATTTTATAGCAACTTTATATCATTTTTTGGGACTAACCTATTGACATAGTGCCTAGTGCTAGTAGCTGTTTTTTGCTTGTTTTTTACTTCGTACGAAATTAATACCAAACAGAGTCCAAACACAGTTTGGTGATTTTTTCTGGACCAGAAGACACATGATGGGCCAAGAAAGTACCTGAGGGGGCTCCGAGGGGAGCACAACCCACCAGGGCATGACAATATTCCAGAAACCCTAGGGGAGTCAACGACAATCAATTCCAGCCATCGCAAGTTCCAGAAACCACAGATCCAATCTAGACACCATCACGAAGGGGTTCATCATCCTCATTGGTGCCTCTCGGATGATGCGTGAGTAGTTCATTGTAGACCTACGGGTCCGTAGTAAGTAGCTAGATGGCTTCCTCTCTCTCTCTCTCTTTTGATTCTCAATTCAATGGTCTCTTGGAGATCTATTTGATGTAACTCTTTTTGCGGTGTGTTTGTTTGGATCCGATGAACTTTGTGTTTATCATCAGATCTACGTTTTTATCCATGAAAGTTATTTGAGTCTTTTGATCTCTTATATGGATGATTACTTATAGCCTCGTATTTCTTCTTCAAGTCTTTGGTTTAGTTAGGCCAACTAGATCGATTTTTCTTGCCATGGGAAGAGGTGCTTTGTGATGGGTTCGATCTTACGGTGCTTGATCCCAATGATAGAAGAGGAACCGACACGTATGTATCATTGCCATTAAGGATAACAAGATGGGGTCTATTTCTACATAAATAGATCTTGTCTACATCATGTCATCATTCTTATTGCATTGCTCCGTTTTTCCATGAACTTAATACACTAGATGCATGCTGGATAGCGGTCGATGTGTGGAGTAATAGTAGTAGATGCAGGCATGAGTTGGTCTACTAATCTTGGACATGATGCCTATATAATGATCATTGCCTGGATATCTTCATGATTATTTGAAGTTCTATCAACTGCCCAATAGTAATTTGTTTACCCACCGTATGCTATGTTTCTCGAGAGAAGCCACTAGTGAAACCTATGGCCCCGGGTCTCTTCTTTATCATATTTGCCTTCAAGATCTATTTTTATTCACTTTTATTTTCAGATCTATTAATCGAAAAACCAAAAATACCTCTCTGAATTTTATTTGCTTTTATTTGCATCTATCAATCTACTACAATTTTCTCCCGTCCACGTGCCAATCTCTGGCGCCGTTACCCGAAAGGGATTGACAACCCCTTTAACACGTCGGGTTGCAAGTATTTGTTCTTTGTGTGCCGGAGTTGTTTACGTCGTGTTGTATGGTTCTCCTACTGGTTTGATAGTCTTGGTCTCATCACTGAGGGAAATAGCTACTGTTGTTGTGTTGCATCATCCCTTCCTCTTTGGGGAAATACCGACGTAGTTCAAGCCAACATCAGAAGTCGACTCGCATGGCCCAGTGGGCTGCTACAGTCATGGGCCAAAGGTAACTCTCTCTCTCTCTCTCTCTCTCTCTCTCTCTCTCTCTCTGCTTTTCTATTTCTATTTTGTTTTCTATTTATGCAAAAAAATTGGTTTTCAAACCAAATCACTTTTAAAATTTCTGAGAACAGTTATGGGCACTAAATTAATTATTCCAGAGGCCCTCAACTAATTCCAAAATTGTTGGAGCATTTAAAAATATTTATAGTATTTAGATGCCCCAATTCAAATAGAATATGAGTTAACTCAAAAATCTAGAATGGCCTATAAATATGTGCATCATTTTTGGCAGAGGTTTTCACCTTTATCAAAAATCATGAACTTTTCTAAAGGGCATTCTGGGTTCATTGAAAAGATTTATACTTGAACCTAGTTGAAATAATTATCTGCTAGGGTTTGATCATCCCCGTTTAAAATACATTTGAATTTAACATGATGACATGATGATCAAGCAATGACAAGCAAGGCTAATGCTAGGGTTGTGACAACTCACCCCCACTAAACAAGAATCTCATCCGAGATTCAAGACGTGAGGTAAGAAGACAGATGGAGCGTGGAACTGACACAGTCTTCATGATTGATTGCCTTCCTCAAGGACGTTGATTCGTTGCATCATCTTGATCTTGACGTCTTTTCCTTCGAGATCTCCATAGAAACACGACAATGAAAAGAAAGGAAAACTCTACTAAAATTGATCTTCACAAAGATCAAGCAACTCAGGATCAACTCATAGAATAAGACTTTGAAGCATCTCTTGAGCTAAGACACAAAACATACATCGAGAGGGATGGAAAATAATAGACGACGAAGGTTCAATTTTGTAGGCAAAACTTCCACGCTTAAGTAGGATGGTTCATGGTGTCAAAGTAGCAAGGAGGTAATTGCCATGATCCCATAATAGGGCACCTCAGGGAAGGTGACTTGTAGAATTATTCCCTTGAGTGGCAAAAAGAATTACTTTTGATCCATAGATCATTGAAACTCTTCATACCAGCCCAAGGTAATTCACAAACAATCATTTGAAGGAGTTCAAAGAAATGGTATACTCAGTTCAGAAAGGAAGCAATGGTTATACAATGGTTCGGCAAACGGAAGGCACGTTCCAACTGATACCGAGGATATAACCTAATGTTTGAGCGTGCTCTCAAGAACTTGAGCATCCCCATATTCATCAAGGTTTACCAACATATGTGCCAAGATCTTGGTAGCACTTCATACTACCATGATGAATAACGATGGAGGGTGCAGATGCAAGGGAAGCCAACACTTTCTCAGATTTTTTATCCTAGCTATGCCAAGGAGACAAAATCTGGATGATCGACCGAGAGACATTTAGCACTCCACTTCTAATGTTCTCCTTGATGTATTGGATACCACGATCATGCTTAAAAGCATTAACATGGCCATCAAGTGTAGGTTGGACTTCAGAAGCACAAAATCCATAAGGCGCAACTTCCAGAATAAGTCGCCCGAAATCCTCATGGAGAAGATGGGAAATTTTCTCAATCAAGATACCACAATAATAGATCTTCCGGCTAGGTGTGTTTTGGCCAAAACATCAACCTTGGTGGAACCTACATCATAGATCTTGGAAAGTTTCAATCATCATATCTGCCTGAGATTCAGATCTGATTGGTGACAAGATGCCTTAGACTCAGCTTGTGTGAAAAGAAAGTTTGCAACACAGATCGATGAGACGACGTTGTGGGATTCTTGGGAAATGAACTACGAGGGCAAGCTCCAAAACATGAGCTAGTTCTGCTACACACATGTGAACACGATGTCCCAGACATGCATGACCACATAGTAGTCTTACAACAAATACTACCGAGTTCTAGTTGGGGACCATCATCGAGGATAACGAAGCCCTTGCATAAGTCTGGATCTTAAAAAGGAACTTCTTCTCCTTGAACAAATCAATCAGTGGCTTGGTGTGCTAGGGATACATATAGAATGAAGGTTGCAAGTCTCCAAACCACAGAATACTTCGCACATATGCATGACTGACTTGGGATGATTCTAGAGGAAGCAAAAAAAATCTTCCTCGGATCCACGGTGACAACTTACATCAAGTGCACGTGAATTAGAGGAAGTCTCTTCTTTCATCAAAACATATACCTCATGAGCGAAACACGAAGGCAATGCTTACAAAGTTTCCAACGCTAGCTTTAATGTTCAACATGAATCATGGAGAAGGTAAAATGCTATTGATGGGATCAACAACAATCATCAAAATTTCTATGAAGATGGAATTCCACAACTATGTCAACAAGGTGATAGCATTGGTCAGACCCAAAAGATATAATGGTGTATGCTCGAGGAAACAGCCACGAGCAAGACAACGTTATGATTATCGTTGGTTATGATTTGATTTCATGATAGCCCACACTCAAACCAAAGTTTTGACAAGATAATAGATCCAACAACTGATCATGAGGACCAATTGATGAAGATATCATCTTTATTCAACACACACACGCAAAAGATATCCCTTTGGAATGAACTAAGTAAGGCAAAGCTTTTATCTTCCAACTCTCCAAGTTATTGTTTAGCTTAGCCAACTAGCTCAGGGTATCCAACACGGTTTTTGGAGAAAGGGTGGTTTGGAGAAAAACCAACTTCATCATGAACTCAACATAACAGTTAGGGGACGGACCGGTGATACCTCCGAGAAGATATTCGGGAAATCACGAACCATCGATATGTTATGAAGCTCGAGAACAATCTTGCCTTTCGGGGCAAGACGATATGATCAAGGGAGTGAGGGATTGACACAATCCTAACTCATTAATCGAGGAGTGCACCAGGAAAAATGGACTAGGTAACACGATCAATCTTAGGATGGTGATTCAAAACCAACACACTAAGAGTGAAATTATTGTCCATTAACTACCAAACAACGAGGTTACTAGGAGTATTGATTTCACACATCATGGTTCACTTGTTGGCATTTCGGTTGCAGCAACACAGGGACCGAGCAATGAACAATGATGGTGAAGGGTATCACTAAATCAAGAATTCATAAGAGGTGGTGCAATTCTCATGACATTCCTGACATAAAGAGGGCAACACTCCAAGGTAGAATAGAACAAAAGCTGGATTGGCAATTTGATCTGCCGAATACAACTACTTTGACCCAATCCTAGATATGGATGAGGTATTGTAGTTTGTTTCTCCTAGTCATTCCAGAATAGAATGGCTTGACGGACCACAAGTGTAAAAGGCATCGATGGACACGAATGCACAACTACTCCTGGCTATCAACTAATAGATGAGGGTCGGAATACAACTACAAAGGGAACAACTCAAAGCAACACATGATTTTTTGAGTTGTGAATGCATGGATTAGCATGTCGAACAAGTTCAACATATTTCTTCCGAGTAATCCATTCGGAAGAGGAAGGACTGGCAGATTCACAGTGTAGAATGGAGAACTCATCAAGAGCACTCTGGTTGTGATCTTTTGGTTCAAAAGAACTTTTGCCATATTAGTTCATGGTATGGAAGAACGATAAACCACATACCTTGAGGACTATCACAAAGGTTACTAATATCCTAAAGGAACGAGGAAACACTATCAACAAGAAGTAAGTAGAATGAATCTTGGGTTCAAGAACTCAGAAATGGAATACCTACTAGCTAAATAGCATCATGAGATGCTTCCGAGAATGGTGGCCAGAATCATCACACTGAGAACACAACATAAGTTTGGGTTACTAGGTGGTTCTCTAAGATACCCTAGTGCCATAATAATAGGTTCAACATATATGTCGAGGCAATGGAGTACCTCAACAAACCAATTAGTGTGCTTATTCTGACCCAAAAGGACATCGGGAATGGGAAGAAGGGATTTGCAAATGCATCAGACTATTTAGAAACCTGGGATGACTCAGACAACATAATGGCTATACCGACATGGATATGAGACAACCTGAAACATAAATGGCAACATAGCAACTGAATTCCAACGGAGACACCCATTCGAGAGGACATCACAAATCCTGTAAGTCTCTAGCACAGTAACTCATTATCCTGATAGATAGATGAGAAAGCCTAGTTTCTTAACCCCGTAGAAAAGAAGAGAGTGATTCAGATCAAAAGGACATAAGGTAAAGGAGTAAAAAGAGCCTTACGTTCCCTTCCACAATGAATTCCCTTATATAACTAAAGAATTTCTAGACTCGACTTCGACCAGTTTGGCTTGGTAATCCTACAGGCAGTCAAGCTCTCATACCAAAGCTATCACGACCCCGATCCTAATTCACACCGATCTAGCATGTAACACATCATATCACTTTGCGGTCTCACGCACGGTATTCCCATGGTTGCCACCCTACCTGGGCCGGACCATTTGTGCCTTTTGACTCACGTATATGATAGTGTCGCTAGCATCCATATGACAAAGAACCTGGGGTGACATGACTAGTCATAAACCCAAGCTGGCACAAACTTACAGGGACAGGCATACATGACCCAGCAATGCACGTGTCAGTCAGCAATGAGTGTAAGCGGGGTGTAGCAAGCTATCAGGACTCCAGTAAACACCGAGTGGCATTTCCCCGAAGGGACAGGCACAGGAGAAAAGAAGGACACATGTCGGTCAACCCATGTGTTCCAGAAGGAAGCACTAGGAGGCATTTCCCCATAAGAGAGACTACCAAGAATAAACAACTAGGTGTCGGATCCCACACATACCAAAGCATTTCAATAGCATAGGCACAATATGCTCGATATGTGTAGATACAACATGGCATCACAACATAACTCTATGACTCAAGTATTTATTTGAAAGGCTCCGAAGAGCCATACATAACATGATATTACAAACTTGGGTCACATGACCCAACATACAGAGCATACAAGCAACGGAAGCATAACATGTCTGAGTACAGACAACTACAAAGAAAAAGACTAAGAAGCCTGACTATCTACAAGACACTCCCAAGGGTACAAGATCGTAGCTGAGGTAACAAGCTAATCGTCGAAGTCCACGCGTAACTACCTAGTGAGACCGAAGTCTCCTCTGCAAAACATAAATTAAGCAAATGTGAGTACAAATGTACCCAACAGGACTTACATCAAAACTAGCTACATATGCATCAGTATCAACAGGGGGTTGTGGGGTTTAACTGCAACAAGCCAGCTTTGACTGTGGCTATCCTGAACTATGATTGCAAGTAATTCCTTTGAGGTGGCGCACACGAGTCCACATATTCACCATATCAATACAACACTATGGATCCGCCCCCGTCTCCCTACGAGAAGGCCATCCCTAGCACTCACACTTATCTTGCGCATTTTAGAGTATCCACTCCAAGTTATCTATGAACCATATAAGCGCTCCAAGTAATCCATATCCACGGACACGGCTATTCGAATAGATCATATTACCCTGCAGGGGTGTAGTTCTTCACACGCTCTCACCACTTATCGCCGTTTACACGACATGTACTCGGCAACCTTCAAGCGGAAGCCCAGCGAGGGTGTCGACCATGACTGACTAACCACACAAGTGTCTAGTCTAGGTTTAGCGCCTATTCGAGTTCCATCCGCAAGGAAGTCCGGCCGAGGTTTCCACTACGGCCCCAAACGATGGGAGTAGGGTTCCCAAGCCCACCATCCGGGTGCCACCTGATACACCGTGCCACTGTGCCTAGTCTGTCCGAAGCCCACCTGGTCGGGTGCCACTTGGTAGACTACTAACACAACCTACAAACACCAGAAACTAGTTGCAACTCCTTGATAAAGATCAGGGTGATTAATAAGCCGAGAGGGGCCGAGTTACCGGAACCCAATGTGTGGTAGTAACTGTCTTGGATCAGAAACACGGGAACTTAGTTCCTCAGGACGATTTCAATGAGACAACCCACCATGTACTCCTAAATGGCCTCTCATCGCTACCTTTACCAAATCGTGTTCACACACTTAGCTCTCCAGAGTAGGACATGTTCACCACCATCCCAATCCATCCCAGATGAATCGACCTGACACAACTCTAAGCATAGCAGGCATAACCAGAAAGCATGAATGAGTCACATCATGGCTCAAACAACTCCAATTCATACTAGTGGGTTCCAACTATTTACTGTGGCAAAAATAGGTCATGCAAAGGGATGGGGTTCAACTACCGCAACATGTAACAGTTGAATCTTTGTTGTCCTAATGCAGTAAAAGAGAGCATGAGCGAGAGAGTGGGATTTTATCGGAATGCTCAATGGGGGTTTACTTGCGTGGCACTTTTGAAGATAGTATAGCTCTTCATCGGTGTCATCGATCACATCGCCGGAACAATGTCTACTTAGAGGGAACAAACACCCACAAACATGAGGGAACACAATCAATGCAATGCAACAATATGATGCATGATCATGACATGACAATATGCTGTTGATTGAGCTAATGCAACTAGTAACCAGATTAAATGAAGTTGGTTTGAACAAAAGATTCAATTTCAAACTCCATACGTGATTATTCAAATGACATTTAATCGATTGACCTGATCAGTAGGTTTAACTTGCTTTAACATGAATGAAAACAGTACCATCAAATAGATTGAATTTTTCTGATAATTTTTCATATATAAATTACTTTCATTAGAGCTATAGATTATTTTCTATGAATTTAAGAAGTTTAGGAATTTTTTTGAAATAATAAATCATTTTTGATTTATTTAAAACTCCAGAAAACATTTACTGGGTCGGCATTAGGTCAGCGTGACGTCAGCAAGTCAACTCGGTCAACTTGGTCAAACCTAACCAGTGGGGCCCACTGGTCAGTGACCCAGCGTCACTAGTTTCACGGACAGGTGAGTCCAGTCAACGGCCACATCAGCATGATCAACTCTGAGGTGTGGGTCCCGCTGGGTTATAACTAATCTAAGCAGAAATAAAGCTGAGGTTAATTAGAGTGCGGGGCCCATGTGTCAGTGGGCAAGTGGGTTAGTTAGTGGGGTGATTAGCCCATAATAGTGGTTATCATCGGCGGCTAATCTCTGGCGAGCACACAGACGCGGCGGAGTCGCCCTTCCGGCCAACTCGGGCGATGGATGGATGCGTGGCTGGGCTCTACGGAAAGCTGGCATGGCGGCGCGTCCGACAGTGGTCTCGGGGAGGCCCGAGGTGGACGGTAGCGACGACGGCGACATCAGCAGCGGCGACCGAAGCTTGGGTGGTTGCGGGGTTGGTGTTGTGGCGTGCAAATGGTCGATCCAAAGCGCGTGTGTGCTCTATAGCATGCGACGAGCACATCAGACGCACGCCCAGGAGCAAAAGGTCATCGGAGCCACGCCGACGTTGAGCTGAGGCGGCTGCGTGTTTCAGTCTCCGATGAATAGATGGCTATGGCAAGCAATCGAGGCGGAGGAGAGAGAGTTTCGGCCCGTGAGCTCACAACGAGTCCAACATGCGTGAGGGAGAGGTCGGGGACGCCCTGTAGCTCCCGAATGAACGGCGAGGATCCACGGTGGCCGGCGATGGGAATGGCGATGCTGGCGACGTTCTGGTGCATCCGTCGTTCTATGGCTCGGTGTAGAGGACGAGGAAGACATGGGGGTGCTTCTGGACTCACCGGCAGGACGAGGGGTAGCCGGTGGCCACGGGTACGGCGATCGGCGTCGGCGAGCTCGCTCGGTCGAGCTCGTGTTCTTGCGAGAGAGAGGGGAAAGTGGGCGAGAGTGAGAAGGTTGGGCACGCGGCGTGCGTGGCGTCGTCTGGGAGGTCCAGAGGGAGGTGGCAAGCAGGAGGTGGCCGGGGGCGCGTGCTTGCGCGTGCGAGGCACACGCCTTTGTCCTATTGTCTAAGGAGGAAGACGACTGGCATGGCCCAGTGGGCTGCTACAGTCATGGGCCAAAGGTAACTCTCTCTCTCTCTCTCTCTCTCTCTCTCTCTCTCACCTTTTCTATTTCTGTTTTGTTTTCTATTTATGCAAAAAATATTAATTTGGTTTTCAAGCCAAAACACTTTTAAAAATTCTGAGAATAGTTATGGGTACTAATTGAATTATTCCAGAGGCCCTCAACTAATTCCAAAATTGTTGGAGCATTTGAAAATATTTATAGTATTTAGATGCCCCAATTCAAATACAATATGAGTTAACTCAAAAATTCAGAATGACCTATAAATATGTGCATCATTTTTGGCAGAGGTTTTCACCTTTATCGGAAATCATGAACTTCTCTAAAGGGCATTCTGGGTTCATTGAAAAGATTTAAACTTGAACCTGGTTGAAATAATTATCGGCTAGGGTTTGATCATCCCCATCTCAAATTCATTTGAATTTAAACATGATACATGATGATCAAGCAATGACAAACAAGGCTAATGCTAGGGCTGTGACACCCCCGCCCCGCGTGAGGGGGGCATCTCTGTACTCATTTTCATGGGGGGTGTAGAAAATCCGACAGCCAGATAAGTTCTCAGGAAATCAACTTGACAAAGCATATACTCTTTTGTCTCTTTAGTAAGGATGCGAATAACGAAGCTAAGATGCTAGCAGTACTACATGACTAATTATACTACTACCCACCACCAAAACAATTGTAGTAGAAAGAATCAAGCTGGCACTAAAAGTTGAATTGCAAATGTACGACAGTCTGCCTTCGGGTAACTATTTTTTGTGAGCCTTTTTCTCATGGTAAATTTTTATGCCTGCTCCAGGCCAAGCTGTCATCCTCTCATGACAAACTTGGGTTGGCCGTGTGGCTAACTTGTCAGAATGGCCTTGTCCGGCGGCCGGCAGCTCGGCCGCACAGGAGGGCGTTCTTGGGGATCGGGAACTCGTCGCGCCACGACGTGGACGGCGTCCAGACGCGGAGGTAGAACTGCTGTCCCAGGTACTGCCTGGCCCAGGTCTCCGATCTCACGTTCCACATGCCCACGTTGTCAAGGGGCATGTAGATTGCAGTCCATGCATTGGGGTAAACCTGACGGAAACGCACACAGGCATCGCCAACTTTGAGAACAAATGGAACACAACTCAACCTTGTTGATTGTCGAGCGTTATCAGAAGAACCATACCTGAACAGTGTACCGTGAAACGCCATCCCTCAAGTTGTAGATCTGTCTACTTGCCGGCGACCATTTTCCTCCATTCATTCTGCATCAAAAAAATTAGACCCGCTCAGATTCAGATCACCGAAAGTAAATAAAGCCAGAGACAGGAAGCAATGCAATGTGGCGCGCACACATTCATACCCGACAACCCAGAAGGCATAGCCGTCGATGTGCCACGACTGCACCTCGTTCTCAGAGTTCTCAAACACAATCTCGACGTAACCTCTGTAGTCGGCCCCCATGACCGACGTCCGAAGGTAGGCACCGCCGTATGTCGGGCTGTCAGAGATGGTGCCCACCGTGAACACGCCGGGGATCTTGTAGTAGTCGGCGATCTTGAGGGGTGTGTCTGCATTGACGTGCGACACGCTGTTCACCGCGTACCTCTGCTTCCCGTTGATGGTGGCTGCCGAGTTGGCCAGCCTGATGGTCTTGGTGGTGGGCACCTGCCCGTAGTGGTACGAGCCCTGCGGGTTGGGCCTCGGCCCGCTCGCCGTCAGGTTCCATCTGGTTGCGAGTAGGCAGAATCAAGTCACATTGTCCTTCATGGTTACAGTGCTAGTCTGAATTTGTATTTGTAGTAGGAAAAGAAACTGATGAGCGATATTACGTACCTGATAGAGCGGGCCTGGTTGAGCGACCAGTCGATCTGGGTGGTGGGGCCTCCCGGCAGCGGGCCGGGAGCCTTGCCGGCGGAGTTGGTGTAGTGCAGGACGGCGGTGGTGGTTATGATCTTGGTGGTGAAGCGCGTGGAGACGACGATGGAGTAGTCGAAGCCAGGCTGGTCCGCCGTGAGGAGCACCGAGTAGGACTGGCCAAGGTGCACGTCCAGGGAGGAGTAGGCGGTCTGCATGGTGTGCGAGCCCTCCACCTCCACCAGCTTCATGGCGTGCCCCTGGAACCTGATGTTGAGGGACGTGGCCAGCCCGACGTTGGTGATCCGGAAACGGTACGTCATGCCTGCATGCAACAAGTTTCAGGCTTCTTCTGTCACTAGACCAGCGCGTCAATCAGAAACTGAATTCTCGTGCAGGCTGTTGAGACATGTATGTATGTATGCTTGATCCGTGGTTTTTACCGGGCTGGACGGTGAAGGTGTAGCCGTTCCAGCCGCGACCGTTGATGAGCAGGCCATCAGGGAAGCCAAGAGCCTTGCCACTGTCAAGCATGTACCTCAAATCCTGCGCAACAAGAACAAACGCCAACAAATTGCTTACTCTGAATCTTTTAGTAGAATACTAATCTAATGCTCTGGCCGCGTGCGTGGCAAGACGATAGAGGTAACTGCTTACGGTATGGTTGGTCTTGTACCAGTCGCCGATGAGGACGGTGTAGTCGGCGGCCGGGGGAGGGAAGGGGACTGGGATCCTGGGGCGGCTGAGCACGCGGATGCCGCCGAAGCCGCCGGCGGCCTTGTGGAAGGCGAGTGAGGGGAAGTAGAAGTAGGTGCCGATCTGGTCCTTGGCCTGCAGGATGTAGGTGAAGTTGGCGCCCGGCGGGATCGGGCACGTCGTCCCGGCCACGCCGTCCTCAAACGAGTTCCGCCGCTGCTGTACCCCGCTCCTGCATTGCATTGCAGCCATCGTGCCAAACATCATCGTCATCAGTTGTGCTCGTTTTTCTTTCTCATGTTTGCTCATAAATACACACAGTCAGGACGTTAGTCAATTTCCAGTGAAGCGCAAATCGGATTGCTCTGCTGTTTTTGACTGATGGAGCATCTTTGCCACGCTGAAACTGGCGCCTCAACGAGTCAAAAAGTAGTACGTGTACGTGTAAGTAGTACTAATAGCACTGAAATACTCTACCAGTGTTGCGTTGAAACTTTGGCGCTCCATACGACATGGGCACGAGTGTTGGTCGGATCGGACTACTAAGGGCATGTACAATGGTTGATAAGATAGTCTTATTTTAAATTTTGCATGTAATTTAGAGATAACAAAAAAGAGAGTCTACAATGGGTCATCTCTTAGTCTTATCTTCAATAACTAGCAATTCCTAAAAACGTGGTGAGACATATTGTGCTAAGAGATCATCTCTTGTCTTCTCTTAAATAAGAGAAGACAAGCCTTTTCTTATGAGTTCTCTCTCCTCCACCTCATCATTGATCCTACGTGGCACTACTAAGATAGCACCATTGTACATGCCCTAAGAGCGGTATCTTTACGACTACTTTACTATTTTACTGATCTAAACGCTCTTATATTTTCTATTTACATAGTCCGTGAACTTGTCACCGCCACGAATTGATACGTACGCTCACCATTGCACTATCTTTTATTATTATTTTAGGTGGTGACATTTTGCAGCGAAGCTAAAAGCATGCTTGGATACGTTTTAGTCCCATGACTAAAAGTAGTGGGACTAAAACTTGCTAGTCTCACCCATGCTTGGATCCAAATACTAAAGAGACTAAAATCTAGTTATTGAGCATTTATTATCCTCCAAACCCTCCAATCCAGAACTAAGGAGAGGAATTAAATGAGGAGAGAGAGAGCTAATACATATTTTAGTAGGTTTCTCATGACTAAAAGATTTTAGCCTCAAAACTAGTCCTAGCCTCTCTTTAGTCAGGGGTGCTTGGAACTTTAGCCTCTAAAAGAGACTATTTTTAGTCAGACTAAAAATAGTCCCTTGTATCCAAGCACCCTCTAAGCTGTCTGCTCACGGAGCGCCCATCTGTGTGCTACTAAGAGCATCTTCAACAGCCGCGCTAAGCGTCACGCGCAAAAAACCTGTTTGCCGTGGGCGCTTCGGCTGGTTTAACGCGTCCGCCTGCGCTGGCTTCAGCAGCCGCGCTATAATGCAGCGCGCGCGCGTCGCTCCAGCAGAGCGCAAAAATACAGCGCACGCGCCGCACAAACCACATATACATTTCAAAAAAGATGAGCAAAAATGATCAAACAAACAAATAAATGAACAATAAATAGTTCATTTTCGTTATGGCTCGCTAGTTTCTCTGCAATGCGCCTGAACAAGTCGGTGCTCATCCTAAACCGGCGACGAAAATACGACTCCGGATATGGATATGTGGAATTCTCCACGAAATAGTTCTTCATCAATCTGTTATGGGCATCAATCCTATCTCTCCAAATTTTCTCCCGACCCATAACCGAACCACCGTGCTTCGGTTTTTTATTGATATGCATAGCTAGGATCATTGCAAGATCCTCCTCCTCTTCCATATCAAATTCTTCTTCAGAAGAATCATACGATGAACTCATCTATAATGTTCAATACTATACTATAGAAACTACAATTCAAAACATGCATCAAATTCATGAAGTTTGAGCAATACATACCTTGTAGGCGTTTTGTCAAACACCTTGCGGGCGCGGCGCGGCAGCGAGCGCTCGAGCGCTGTTCCTCGGACGACGGAGGCGCGCGAGCGCCGGCGGGACTAGGAGGGGATGGGGCGGAAGCGCGGGCGTGCGGGGATAGGCCGGGAAGCATGAACGGTCGCCGGGGGGCGCGGGCGGCGGCGGCGGCGCGGCCGGACGGGGGTGGAAGTGGGAGAGGAAGTGCGGGCGCGAGCGCTGGAGTGTGCCGCGCGCTGCAGCGGGCACCCGAAATACACCGCGCGGGTAAATGTTTTCGACCGCGCGTCCAACTCGTTATAGCGCGCACGCCGTTTTTGCGCGCTGGCTGGAGCGACCCGCCGCGTTGCACGCGCGCTAAAACGGCTTAATTTACGGCGCGGTGCTAGTTTAGCACGACTGTTGGAGATGCTCTAATGACTTGCGTGACCACTATCGAAATACTTGCGACTCTCTGTGCTAATGAGCGGGCCGGGAGCGGGACCGACCAGTATTCCGCCCCGCGCTATAACGTAGCGTCGCGGCCATGCAAACTTGTCGGTGCACCTAACTCTCTGTTTCTAACATATACATTAGTACTTTTAAGCCAGTGCTGCAGGCCCTACCGTCACTATCATGGTTCCTTGATTGCAATTTTTTTTTCAATTTTTTGTTGATGGCTTGCCAAGCTGACCACTTGGTACTGCCATCCATAGCGTCGCTCTCATCCCCGAAATAACTGACACTTTTATTACAAAGAAAGAAAGAAAGAAAGGAAACAATGTGCTAGTACTGCCATCTTCCCCTAGCTAGGGTGTCAGCTTTGAGGAAGAAAAAAAAATGATCTATTTGAGGTGGGCTTAAACAGGAGGGAGGGCCCGTGAGGCGTCATAACTTTTGAGGAGAAGAGGACACGGGCGCGCCGAATCTGCAGTCCGCTCGCTACAGCTCCACCGGTACGGCGGTGGCCTCGCTCGGCTCGGCTGGCACCCACCCCACGCGCTCGCGGAAGGGCGCATGCTCACCGACGGCCGACGCGCGCGTGAGGTAGAGGCTTTGATCCATTCCAGGGGCTCGTGGTAAAAGCGCGGCAGCCACCCCCGCCCGTGACCGTGATCACGCTTAGATCACGACATGAGATGCGGTGTACCTGCCCCTGCGCATTATTCCATCCCGACCCAGCCTAGCAAAGCTTGGATCACGAGGTGGGTACAAAACAAAACAATGTGGTGCTTTGCCTTGCCTAGATCAATCAGACTTGCTAAAACTCTGCTGCGCTGCATCGATCGCATTCAACCCTTGTCTGATGCGCCTCCCTGTGCATGTGCCATTGCTGCTGCTCCTACTAGTACTCTCTTTGTTCCTAAATATAAGTCTTTTTAGAGATTGCACTATAAATTACATACGGATGTATATAGATATATTTTAGAGCGTAGATTCACTTATTTTGCTTCGTATGTAGTCCATAGTGAAATCTCTAAAAAAAACTTATATTTAGAAACAGAGGGAGTAGATCGCAAAGATTTGGAGTATTTTCTCCTAGGGGCCTGGTAGTTTGGAGTATTTTCATTCATACCCTTCGCTTTTCCTGCTCCAAAATAGCGCGTTGGTCCTTATTATGCCCCGACCCGCTGCTCCTAGAAACCGTAGTCTGGCCGCACAAAATAAACATGACATGACATGCCCCGTCGATTAAGGAACACTTGTCCTACACAGGTATACTACTACTCCCGAGTGAAGCAGACACGGCGCTTTCATTGCCCGCTAAAATGAGACGCACTCCCTACTTTGAAGATTTACAACTGCGCTGTCTCACCGACAGACTAAAAGAGGTACTACGTACGTACTTGAGGATTTGCCGTGAATATGACACTCTAGTTTCCAATTCCATGCGTGGCCAGGCTGCATATAGAATTAATTAAATACTCTATCCAGATCGCCTAATCATATAGCCGATATAGCTTGGTAGGACAAGTGGGTTAGTCAGTGTAATAGTGTTAAACTAAGCACATCTTAAAGTTGCATGCGGATGCGGTAGGTACACTGAGGCAAGCTCACACTCGAGCATAGGCACTACAACTGGGCAAGCTACAGCATTTATTTACTTGGATATCTAGTAAAACGGATGATGGATAAACTTGTAAGCGCATTAAAACATTGCCATACTCTTGTGCTAAGCAATAGAGATATTCTTCTTTTGCGGGGCATACGCAGTACTAAGATATTTATTCAATTGATGGCCGGACACGAATTAACTTCCAACAAGTGGTACTACGTGTAAGAGGAGCAGACGAAATCGAAATGGATGGATTCGCAAGTTATGAGGTGTACCAGGAGAGAAGGAATGGCTCGTTGAGCCTGTTGAAGACATTGACGACGAGGTTGTCATTGGTGACGGCCTCTATCTGCGGCCCCGGGAACTGCCCATTGATCAGTATCCCCTGCCAACAGATTTATTCATTCATTCAGCATACGGCGATGCTAAACTCAATGTGGTGCCACGGTAGAGAGAAGAAAAACAGGGAGAGGATAATGGAATGCACCGAGACCTGCTGCTTGACGCCGAGCGGGTAGATGTCGCCGTAGCTGACGTTCCACGTGAAGAACCGGTACGGATCCTCGCCGGCGACGAGGACGGAGAGGAGCGGGAGGCCGAGGAGGAAGGAGAGGACAGCCACGGCGCTGCCACCCCTCGCCATCTTGCTGACCGCGCCGCCTACCTAGACGCTTTCTTGCAGCAATGGAAGTATGGAACTAGGATTGGAAAGGAGATGCGAGGGACTTGTGACTGGGATGGGTGCTCTTCTTCTTATGTTGGTGGAGTCGTCACTCGTCAGCATGAGGGCATTGCTCGAACCGAATGGTGAGTGATTTTCGTCTGAGGAGACGGAAAGGAGAAGCGAGGGGAGTTTATGAGGTGTACCAGGAGAGTGGCCTCCCAGGAGCGTAGGTAGTGTTGTGTGTGGTGGTGGTGATGGTGTGGATTTTTGGCTGTGTCTCCTCCCGTGGGATGTCGGGGCACCCTCCTTTTCTAGACGGTTGTTGAGGGGGGAATGAAATTGGTAAACCCACATTGAAAGATAGATCATGTACTAGTACGGCAGTGTGCTAGATTTTGCGGTGTCGGGCATCATTTACATTTTTTGTATTTCTATATATTATTGCAACAGCATATAAATATTCTACTTCATATTATGTAAATCATGATTTATTTGTACACGATGTGATTGTCTAAATAAATCTCAAATCACGCCCATGATTGTGTAAATAAATGTTTATAAAATATCCTCTCCTTTATTGTGTATATAAATGTTTGATAAGTAAATAACGGTACAATTGATGCACAACGTAAGTAAATTAAAATGATTGATTTGTGTACGGGGAAGGTGCAGGAAAAGGGTGTGGTGAAACTTAAAAAAAGGTGAGTGAAAGTGGTGGAATGGGGCATAACTGGACGAAGAGTTCTGCCGGAAAGAAAAGAAATGCTGCTCTTTTTTTAAATAGTAGTACCTTCTCGGTCCCGTAATATAAGATGTTCTTGTAAGCTAACATAGCTTGCAAAAATATTTTATATTATGGAATGGTGGGAGTATAATATAATACACTAGGTATGTGCCTGTGTGTTACCACGAGCCCATACTTTTTTTAACACAATAAGAGGACTATACGGGACAAATATTGATGCAAACAAATAGACAAAATAAGTTATGTTCTAATATATTGTGTTCTAATTATAAAGTATAGATTTTTCGGCTATTTCTTAAACTGATAAATTGGTGTGCGTTCATGATTAATCTCCTTTATTGGATAACCAAATACTCGCCCCGTAAGACGTTTTTAGTGTCCGTGGCAGTGTAAAAAATGTCTTATATGACAATAAGAGATTGGTTGATATTTATTTGTTGTGGGTCGTGAATTTATTGCCATTTATTGGGTTACCAGCGATGTTTCTCATGTATCAAATTTTACCATAAAAAACAATTTATTTATGGACCGTGAATTTATTGTTATACCATAGATTGATTTGGTTTATTAGGTTACCAAAGATTGATTTGATAAAAAAATAGAAGGCAATGAAGAAACAAAAAAAATCGATTGAAAATGGGAGGTTGGAAGAACAAAAGGTGGGGAGAAAGCATAATGAAAAATGAAACCTTAAATTCTTTTCTCTACTACCTAAAAACACATAAGGTTCCCTCTTCCATCTTAGTTGTCTTGCCCCTTCCCCCGTCCCTCTCTCCATGATATCTAGGGCTGCAAACGAGTCGAGTTCGAAAGAGTTGGCCTTGACTCAGCTAAACTCATACTAAAATTCGAGCGAGCTCAAAATGTGCGAAGCTCAAGGTCGAGTTGTAGAAAGTGGCTTGTGCTCAGCATGTAACGATCTCGAGTCGATTTCGAGCTAGTTTTGAGCTAAATAAGATGATTTTTAAAATTACTTTAAGGCAAATTTTAAAGTAAGATAGGCCATAATAGAAAAAAATGACTTATTCTTTCTCAACTTAAGAGTAGTATTTAGTAACAAGAGATCATGGATAGAAGACAACAAAGGTGCGTCTTCTCATAAACTTTGGCAAAATAACAAGATATTGACCACATGTTATACTAAGGCTAAATTTTCTCCACGCTTAATTTTCATGTTTGCTAGTAGGTAAAATGAAGAAAGAAATCGTACATAACATATATGGCAATGTATGATCCTAATTCTTCATAATAGACATGAATATTATTTAACATATTTATATGATACTGAGCTATTGAGCTAAAATCGAGCGAGCCCATGTAGGCTCAAGATCATCTCGTTTCTCCATCAAGCTACATAAAGTGCTCATACTCAGCCGATTTCTTTTTGAGTTGATCTCGAGTCGAGCTAAAATAGGAGTCGACCTCGAGCTGCTCACGAGCCTTGAGCTTTTCTTGTAGCCCTAATGATATCCTTACCCCTCCATCGATTTTTCTCCTTCCTGGTTTTCTATTTAAAATCGGTTTTCATCTGGCCGGAAATACCAAGGATCAATCTTTGATAACACCAATAATATGAATATGGTAATCAATCTCTTCTTCGGAAATGCATATGCGAACTAAAAATTTCTTTAGTATTGTTCTTAAGTTCATTAGGTATCCTATTATTATAATATGAATTACCATAATTATTAGAGGGATTACCGGGATACGGTCTATGATTAAAATTCCCTTTATGAGCATTTCAACGTTCTGGGAACTAGGGTACCTAGACTTGCCTGCCTGCGGCCCATAGCGTGGCTCCTCCAACGGCCTGGTACGGCCCATCTACAAGACCGCCAAGACAAGACCCTCACGAGGGCCCCCAGGCCTTGCGAGGCGGACGACACCAAGACCTCCGGAGGGAGCGGCCTTCCCAGGCTGCCTCCTGAGGAGCAGAGATTCATATGCAGGTACCAATTCTCACGAGGCTGCCATGACGCAAGCCATGACGACCAAGGCAGGCGGGCACCAGCGGGCGCAGAGGAGTCAGTTTCCTCTTTGGTGCTAAGGAGGCAAGGACAGGCATGGGTTCCCGAGGAATCTTCCAAAGGTTTCCATTCCGGTGCTACAAGACCAAGACCACCAGAACGACAGGACGGATGTCATCGCCGAGCCCATCGCTGCGTCACGACCAGAGGCTTTGCATGCGAAGACCACCTTTCGTCAGGATAAGAAGTACTACTTGTCCCCTTTCAAATTGGCCAATGTGGAATCCCGTCCCGCCTACGTTTTGGGGGAAGAGGACTGAGGACACTATAAATATAGGTTAGCCACCACCGTAGAGGGGGTCGACTGATTCCTCACCCCTGAACTACCTCGCGAGGTAGTTCATCCTCTCTACCAGTTCATCCTCAGCCCTCGTGATGCCAATCCACCACAAAGCAGGAGTGGGGTCTTACACCGCAAAGTGGACTGAACCTGGGTAAACTGTCATGTTAATCTTCTTCCTTGCTCCTGCAAATCAGGCTAGGCTGTGGGGCGACAAGTTAGTAGGCTTGAGAGGTTGAGTTTTTCGCACACGCCGTAGAGTTCGAACCTTCTTGGGTCTACGGAGCCCTGCATCCGACATTTGGTGCGCCAGGTAGGGGGCGTGTCGAAGCTCTGCCTCTTCATCAACCGTGCTCTGCCCGCGCTTCGTGGTTCCCATTGTGGGCGCGGTCCCACTCGCCAGGCTACGGAGGTGCTGCGGGCCCCCGGGCCTTTACCCCCAGCCCATGGCGGGTGTAGTCACCACAGAAGTTCAGGTCGGCATTGCCCTCGCAGTATGATGGCGCGGCAGACCCTGAGGAGTTTCTCCGGTTGTACAAGCAGGCCATCTGGGCGGCGGGCGGCGACGACAAAGTGATGGCGAACTGGCTCCCTATGGCCCTCACAGGCGTGCCACGCTCCTGGATGTCCAGCCTGCTGAAGTCTTCAGTGGCCTCCTAGGAGGAGCTATGCGGCCTGCTCATCGTGTGCTTTGCGGCACCGGCGCCCCACGCTGTTGTGTCCATCCTTAGTGTGTCGCAGGCGCCAGCCTCTGGCCGCCATGTCAAGCAGGTCCTCCATCGGGTGGGAGCTGCTCGGCCACTACAGGGGGCTCCTCCAGGCTGCGCAGTGCCTGAGACCGACATCACCTTCAACTCCAGGGATCACCCCAGGACCACGGTCGACGCTGGTGCGCTCCCCATGATGTGCACGCCCACCATCAGCAATGTCGCGGTCACCAGGACCCTCATCAATGGTGGTGCTAGCCTGAACGTCCTCTCCATGGAAGCCTTCGACCTGCTTCAAGTGCCCTATGACCAGCTCGCACCCACCAAGCCCTTCTCGAGGGTGGTCGACGACTCCACCACCCCCTTGGGGCAGATACGCCTCCTAGTCACCTTCGGCACACGCTACAACTACCGCACTGAGCTCATTGACTTTGACGTCGCCCACATCGGCCTCCCGTACAACGCCATCCTTGGGTATCCGGCCCTTGCCAAATTCATGGCGGCTACGCACCCCGGCTACAACGTCGTCAAGATGCCCGGAAGCAGCGGCATCATCACCATGGTGGGGGACACCAAGGATGCACTCATGGCCCTCAAGCTCGCTTTCAAGGCCACGAAAGCCACGCAGCCAGGCGCTAGGGACGCTCTAGAGATCCTGGAGGCTGCTCCCACAAAGAAGAAACAATTGTTCTCTCAAGACCGGGCCGAGACGAAGCAGGTGCCCGTCGATGATGGAGGTTTAGGCCCCACCTTCACCATAGGCATCAACCTCCCTCCCATATCAGGAAGAGGTGCTGGTCGGCTTCCTTCGTGCGAACAAAGATGTGTTTGCGTGGGAGGCGACGGACTTGGTCGGCGTCCCACGAGATGTGATCGAACACCATCTGATGGTGTGCCCCAGTGCACGCCCGGTGAAGCAGAAGGCACAGCGACAAGCACAAGAGAGGCAATTGTTCATCATCTAGGAGGTCCACAAGCTGCAAGAAGCCGGCATCATTCGGGAAGTGCGGCACTCGGAAGGGATGGCCAACCCGGTCATCGTCCCCAAGAAGGGCAGGAAGGAGCGCATGTGTGTAGACTTCATGAGTCTCAACAAGGCGTACCCTCAGGACCCGTTCCCTCTTCCACGCATTGATCGGATCGTTGATTCCACCGTCGAGTGCAACCTGCTGTGCTTCCTGGATGCCTTCTCGGGCTACCACCAGATCAAGATGGCGGTGCAGGACGTTCAGAAGACAGCCTTCCTTTCCCTGTGCGGAGTGTACTGCTACACCTACATGCCCTTTGGTCTGCGAAATGCCGGCGCGACCTTCCAGCGATTGATGCACATCGATTTGGGCTGGTAGCTCGGGAGGAACGCCAAGGTGTACGCCGACCCCATAGTGGTCAAGTCGCGGGAGGCAAGGACCCTTGTCGAAGACCTGGTAGAAACGTTCACCAACCCGCGGCTCAGTCCGGAGAAATGCGTGTTCGGTGTCCCGTCCGGCAAGTTGGTAGGTTTCCTGGTGTTGCACAGAGGGATCGAGGCTAACCCCGAGAAGGTTAAGGCAATAGAAAGGATGAGCTCGCCACAGACCCTCAAGGAGATGTAGAAGCTCGCGGGGTGCGTAACCTCGCCGGGGCGCTTCATCTTCAAGCTTGGCGAGCGCGCCCTCCCATTCTTCAAGCTGATGAAAAAGAAGGGCCCCTTCGAGTGGACTCCGGAGGCTGAGACGGCTTTCCAAGACCTCAAGAGGTACCTCACGAGCCTGCCAGTGATGGTGGCGCGTCGTCCTCTTAAGCCCTTGGTGCTTTACCTGGCCGCCATGCCCCACTCGGCTAGCACAACGCTGGTGGCAGTCAAGGAGGAGTACGCAGGTGTGTGCGCGGCGTAGCGCCCCGTGTTGGTGTCAAAACCGACAGATCTCGGGTAGGGGGTCCCGATCTGTGCGTCAAGGCTGATGGTAACAGGAAGCAAGGGACACAGATGTTTACCCAGGTTCGGGCCCTCTCGATGGAGGTAAAACCCTACTTCCTGCTTGATTAATATTGATGATATGGGTAGTACAAGAGTAGATCTACCACGAGATCGTAGAGGCTAAACCCTAGGAGCTAGCATATGATGGTATGATAGTAATTGTGATCGGCCTTCTAAGGACCAACCTCTCCGGTTTATATAGACACTGGAGAGGGCTAGGGTTTACATGGATTTGGTTACAAGGAAGGAAATATAATATCCGGATCACCAAGCTTGCCTTCCACGCAAAGGAGAGTCCCATCCGGACATGGGCCGAAGTCTTGAGTCTTGTATCTTCACGCTTCAATAGTCCAGACTTTGTACACAGTCCGGCTGTCCAGATACCCCCTAATCCAGGACTCCCTTAGTAGCCCCCGAACCAGGCTTCAATGACGATGAGTCCGGCGCGCAGTATTGTCTTCGGCATTGCAAGGCGGGTTCCTCCTCCGAATACTCCAAAGTGGTTATTGAACACAAATGCAATCTGCTGACAACTTTTTCCTGATGACGTGATATGTTATTACGGTCGGATCATTATTCGATCCGTTTTCCCACAACCAGCTACTACACGTATTGCGAGGCAGTTTCTTTGACACGTCTCGTCAAAGCAGAGATCGTGCCCCCTTATCATGGGATTCTCATCAATACGGGTATGGGTAATTTAACCGTGCCGCTAACCGCGGCGAGTGAGAGGCAGATGGGTTCCACCAGGCAAGTGGGGAGGCACAAAAAGCCTCTATTGCCTTTATAAGGAGGTCAGGTTCCTTTCTCTTTTACCCACGCCTTCTCCTCCCGCTAGCTCATTCCCCTCTGTGCGAGCCCTAACGCCCAAGCACTCTTCTTCCCCACTGAAGGGAAGTTTCTCGAAGATGTCCAGATCCGGAGCTGGAGGTAGATGGATGGCCTCAACTGTCCAGGAGAAGGACATCAAGAAGCTCCGGGGAGCCGGGTATCTGGCCCAGAAGATCGGCCACCGTCTTCCACCGGCGGGACAGGTCGTCCCTACTCCAGAATCTCATGAGAGAGTCGTGTTCCTTCCCCATTTCGTCCGTGGGCTCGGGTTTCCCCTTCACCCATTCGTTCGGGGAGTCATGTATTACTACGGGATCGATTTTCATGATCTTTCCCCCAACTCCTTCCTCAACATCTCGACGTTCATCGTCGTGTGCAAGGCTTTTCTCCGGATCCCACCTCACTTCGGCCTATGGCTGAAGATCTTCAATGTGAAGACCAAGGTGGTGAGTGGCGAACACGCCGAGTGTGGCGGCGCCATGGTAAGCAAGATGCCCAAGGCCGTTTGGCCGAAAGGCGCTTTCAACGACTCCGTCAAGGAGTGGCAGCAGCAGTGGTTCTATATCACCAAACCACGCGGCAAGAAGTGGGCGGCAGCTCCAGAATTTAGATCCAGAGCTCGACTGTGGCTCACGTCCTGGCCCAAGAAGGGCCCGAACTGGTGCTTGTCCGATGAGCTGTTACTGCTCCAGACGCGCATTCAGGGTGTGGTCGATAGGGACGTCAAACTCATTGACGTAGTCTAGGTGATGCTAGTTCGCATGGTTCTCCCTTGTCAGCGTCGAGCTTGTACCATGTGGGAGTTCGACCCCGCTGAGCACCAAACCCTTCGGGAGCTTTATGATTCCTCCCACAAGGATATTTGGAAGGTGCTCTTTAAGTCCAGCAAATCATGGCCGGGCCCCTCCAAGGACCGTGGGTATCGATCATCCCATTCTCCAAGCTCGATAAGTCACAGCCGCACTCTGTCTATTCATGCCTCAGCTGGCATGTCATGAAGGAGACACCTTAATCATGTTTCATTGCGACCTCAGGGATGGATAAAGAAGGTGGAGCGGATACATTGTCCAACCCCCTTGCGGGAGGAACCGGCCGGGCCTCTTCTGACGAAGATGCTGGTCCCTGCGCCTTACAAGGCGCCAAAGAAAGAGGCCTCCAAGAAGGTCAAGAAGACCCAGGGCGGCCTTCGCCGTCACGAGGCTTCGGACGCCAAATCCGAAGACTCCAGCGACGATCCTTCGTCCGAGGGCGAGGAGGAGGAAGCAGAGGAGGATTAGCCTCACTCTGACGGTGGGAGGAAGAGGACGGCCTCCACCTCTCTGGAGGCCGGATCGCCCAAGAGGGGGAAAAATTCCCTCCCAGGGGCATCCCCCACGGCTGCCGATAGCAGCCCGGAGTGGGATCCCAGGGCCCAGCCCCTGGAGAAGTTGTAAGTATCCGAACATGCATATGTGTCCAGGATTGTTTTTGGGTGTAGTAGTTTTGACTGTCGCCTATGTGTTGCACAGTCCGGCAAGGTCCTGTGCCGGCCAGTCCTCGTCGGAGGATTCACTGGGCTCGGATGCTTTGGCGAGCGAGACGCCTCCGCAGGCCCCTTCCCCCAAGTCTGGGCGCGACACTGAGGTGTCACCTTGACGAGACCCGGACCAGGGAGGACATATCTCTGGTGCCGAACACGCGGGGATGGATACGACCCCCGAGACCTCTAGGGTTCCGGGATCGAGCGAGCAACCACCCCTGATGGCGGGGGGCGTGCCTACGCCGCCGGTGTTCTCTGTTCGAGCAGAGCTGCATGGCGGTCTATCGACAGCGTTGAAGAACGCTTCTATTGTCGATGAGCATCGGGCCCTTATGGGCGAGGTGGTTGAAAGGATTCAGTCCGCCGAGAGCGGGCTGAACGAGTCCTGCCTTGGCCTTATAAAGGCTTTTGAGGTATGTTTCCTAGGAAACCCTTGAGGAATTGTCATAATATGAGTAGTAGCCCCTGATGCCCTGTCCGGCGGAGGGGACAGAGCCGGGCAGGGGATCAAACCCCCTGCCTTCGCAGGAGCCTATGTAAATAACGTATACCCTTTTGTGTGAAAACAAGCATCCGCAGAGAGGATGGCCGCTCCGAACTGAAGCAGAGCCTTGCACGGGCCGAGGAGGAACTCGGACGTGTGAGGAAGCAACTGGTAGACAAGCAAGGTATGTTGAAAACATTTTACTTGGAGTTGGCACGAACGAATGGTTGTGCAGAATATTTTTTTTAGTATTGTGTGCTCTAGGAGCGGGTGCCAAATACGAGGCACTAAAGAAAGCTTTGGCTGATGCCAACAAGAAGGCTGAGGCCGAACAGGCGCTTCTTGAAAAAGACAAGGCCAGGGTTATCACAGCTGAGCGAGAGCTCCAGGAAGCTGTGAAGAAAAGTGTGGGCTTGGAGCAGAGTCTAGAAGGGAAAGAATCCGAGCTCGCCCAAGCTCTCGAGGATGCAGAAGGTGTTTGGGAAGAAGCCCGAGGTGCTGCGCGGGACATTCAGGAGGCCCGGAAAGTGGCGGCTGGTAAGACCTTCTGTATTCTTAGCTCTTTATATGTTAGAATGTGAACAATCCAAGCGGCAAGCTGAATTCTTATTTTTCCAGGGGATTTTGCGGATCTTCCTCGCAGCATATCAGATGCCGCTCAATTCTACCGCACCGAGGAGAAGAAGACTGCGGAGAGGGATTTCTGGTCGCAGTATCTGGCGCCGAACTATCTGGTGCCATTTATCGATCAGATGAAACAGCTAGTCGAACTGCACCAGGCGGCCGAACTAGCCATGAAGGACTTAGTTGTCCGGCTGTGGCCTGCAGAGCCGATTCCAAGCAGCTACTTCGCACTCATCAAGCGGACTGTGGGCGGCTATCCTTGGCTTGATGCTATCAAGCGATCCGTCTGCATAGAAGGCGCGCGTATGGCGTTTGCCCATGCGAAAGTGCATTGGGGGAGGCTTGACGCGGAGAACCTGATGACTGAGGGGCCGCCGGAGGGTAAGGAGCACCGCAAGCCCGAGCTGTATTATGAAGGTGTGATGAAAGGGGCCCGCCTTGTGGCGGACAAGTGTGCTAGAGACATCATATTTCCGTGAGGGCATTTGTGCCGCTTGTTGTAATATGGGATAATGGCATGTTTATTATATATTGCCTGTTTTATTTGAACATATGTTCTTCCTGTGCGGCTGTTTATTGTTTTCAAATTCTGGGAGTTGGCCAGTCGTCGGCTTCTGCCCCCTCGTAAAAAGGATACGGGTGTTCGGGATATATCTGAACGCTCTTTATCCGATAGTTGGGTCCTTTTAAGGAGGTGTATCTTTCCGCGAACCAGGCAATCGGACTATAAGGCTTTATTACTCTCACTTAGCCATAGGAATTCGAGTATGGTCGGCGCAGCCCCTAGTGTTCGGAAGGCCGAACTAGGGGCTCTATTGGCGCCTGATCAGAAGACCGATCCGTCGCACTTAGCATTTATAATGGCGTTGTGCGGAATAAATCTTTAAGGATTTTATAACCTCTCGAACAGCGGACCGGCTCTCGCTTCATCATGATGGTCGGTTTTCGGCTTTCTCTACTGAGGTGCTCGTCCGGCTGAACCGGGACACAATCACAGTAGTTCTCCCAGTGCTACCTTAGCCGATAGAACGGAACGTAAGGTACCAAAACATGGGAGCCAGGCAAACCCAACCAATGACCCAAGACATGATTCGTAGCAGATGCATATAGTGCTATAAGTTTGGGGTGCCGAACGGCCGAAAAGGTGGTCGGGCTTTATTGCCGTACTAAGCCCCTGGTATAACCAGGCGAACGCGAAGCGAGGCTGTCATTTTCAGCAAAGAGGCGTCGGCGATAAACGACAACTGGTAATTGCTATTTAAGTCTACGCATTGTAGTAGGATGATATGTCTATGCATATGAGTATGATGTATGGAAAGAGGTGTTATTTGGCGGAACCTGTTGTGGCCGGACTGGAGGGGGTTGTGAGTGGATCGAGAATGAATCCGAACTGCCTTCTACCTGCATGTTCCTTCCTTTGTGTGTCCGGGATAATACCATGCCGCCAGTCATGTTCTGCGTCAATCGTTAGTTTGCAAATGCGAAATGCTTGAAGGCAGCTAAGTGTCCTCTTGTTGTTGCTCCCAGGGTCCCTAATCGGGCCCTGGTGTGCCCAGCCATTAGACCGTGAGGTAGTGCGGACTCCGCAATGGGTGTCCAGATGGTTGGCCTGGGTAATTTACCACGTGGAATCTAGTCAACATGGTTTTTCCCGTTAGCATACGGTAAACTATCGTATGGTGGGAAGGTGCCGAGGATTTATTCTTTGGCGTAGCATTTTTGGGTGATCTGAAGACAACCGTTTAGAGTGGTCGGCCAATTATACTTGGCCTTTGCGCCTTACACCTTTTAGGAGATGTTTTTTGTGGCGTCATACCCTTGTGGGCTTTGTGTGTTATGGAGCCCCCGGACTACTAGGTCTAGAGGCACTGCAATTGACTTGTTGTGGTTTATGTGGTCCTGGGCGGTCGGTCGTACTGTTATGCTCTGGGGAGGGGGTCTTGACGAGGCATCGCCCCTTATTGCTTCCGGCGTGCAACCAGCCGCTTTGTTTTGAGGATCCTGCATTCTCGATTGGTATGCTTTGCCGTCCTTCTGGGGGTACCGTGAATTTCACACGGCTGATCCAGTGTGTGGCTTCGGTCGAGTAGGCTTGTGCTGTTCTTTGTCCGTTTAGCGGACTGAGCGTTGCCGGACTTGGCACCAGCTTCCTTGTCTTGATGTTTATGACCTTTGTGTCGAGGCCTGAGGGTGCCTCTTCGTGTCTGCTTCTTGCCGCCTTGGACCGTAGTGATGCGTGGGCATCTGTGTGCGTGCCCATGGTTTTCCTGCTCGAGTTGAGGTAGCCAGTTGTGCCGTGTGTGCCCTTTATTGGGGCTGTCAAGTTCGTACTTTTCGGCGACCAGTATCTTGGTCCACCTATCCTCTAGCACGTCTTGGTCAGCTGTAAGCTGCTCTTTCTTCCTTTGCAGGCTCCTTGCGGTAGCCATGAGCTGCCGCTTGAAGCGAACTTGTTCCACTGGGTCTTTAGGTACGCTGAATTCGTCATTGCCGAGGCTTGCCTCGTCGTTGGAGGGGGGGTGATTGTCCCTCTCCAAGCATCCCATCGTCATTGGTCCGGCCTGCTTAAGTGTAGGCTGACTAGGGTTGTATTCCTCTTTGGCACCGTCCGGACTACTCTCGTTTCCGGGGTCATTTTTGATGTGGCGGGGCTTGGAGTGGTGCCGATAACGCACATGTTTTGCTTTTCTCCCTGAGGGGTTATCCTCCATTGCCTCACCGCCACTGGTTTCCGTTGGGGTGTCCACCATATATATACTGTATGAGGAGGTGGCCGCCCACCGCCCTGTACGCGGTGGTCCCTGTAGTTCTCCTTCATCGTCGTCCATACCGTCGATGTCTTCGGAGTCGAAGTCAAGCACGTCGGTTAAATCGTCGATCGTGGCAATGAAGTGGGTGGTGGGTGGGCAACGAATTCCATCGTTGTCTGCTTCCCACTCAAGCCGGACATAGTTCAGCCCAGAGTCTCCTGACAAAGAGAGAGACTTCAATAAGTTCAGCATGTCGCCAAAGGGCGAGTGCTGAAAGACGTCCGCCGTAGTGAACTCCATCACCGGAGCCCAGCCCGGCTCGGCGGGCCCAGGGACGTGCGGACTGGAACCTATGACCGGATACGAATCCGGGGGTCCGGAGTCACAGGCTTCCTCAGAAGTGAGACCTGTGTTCGGCTCCATCACCGATGAGGGTACGGCCTGCGGGGCGGGGTCCAGCCCTCCGTCCTTAGGCAACGCAACCTGCCCCAGATTTATATCCGAGGCTTCTGTCGGGATGATGTCCCGAGCATCGTCTGACAGCAGGTCTAAGCCGTGCTCATCGTGACTGTTCGGCGCTCCTATTGCCGGCCCGAATCCGTCGAAGATCAAGTCTCCGCGGATATCCGTCGTGTAGTTCAGGTTTCCAAACCTAATTTGACGGCCAGGGGTATAGTTGTCGATCTCCTCCAGATGGCCAAGCGAATTGGCCCGCAGCGGGGAGCCGCTAAACATGAAGATCTGTCCGGGGAGGAAAGCCTCACCCTGGACGGTGTCTTTGATGATGGTTGAAGGAGACATCGAGCCTGACAGCGACGACACAAAGAACTCTCAATGAAAGCACCAATGTCGGTGTCAAAACCGGCGGATCTCGGGTAGGGGGTCCCGATCTGTGCGTCAAGGGTGATGGTAACAGGAAGCAAGGGACACAGATGTTTATCCAGGTTCGGGCCCTCTCGATGGAGGTAAAACCCTACTTCCTGCTTGATTAATATTGATGATATGGGTAGTACAAGAGTAGATCTACCACAAGATTGTAGAGGCTAAACCCTAGGAGCTAGCCTATGATGGTATGATAGTAATTGTGATCGGCCTTCTAAGGACCAACCTCTCCGGTTTATATAGACACCGGAGAGGGCTAGGGTTTACATGGAGTCGGTTACAAGGAAGGAAATATAATATCCGGATCGCCAAGCTTGCCTTCCACGCAAAGGAGAGTCCCATCCGGACACGGGCCGAAGTCTCGAGTCTTGTATCTTCATGCTTCAATAGTCCGGACGTTGTACACAGTCCGGCTGTCCGGATACCCCCTAATCCAGGACTCCCTCACCCCGCGTACAGTCGTGCCATCGCCACCTCAAGATGGCACTCCTGAGGCCTCAACTACTCCATCGGACGACAATGCTCCCAAGGGCCCCTCGTCCCAAGCAGAGCGGGACGTCGTCGACGCCTCTTCCCTCATCGAGCACCCGGTGTACTTCGCCAGCACGATGCTGCGCGACGCGCGCGCTACCCCATGCCGCAGAAGCTCCTGCTCGCGCTCCTTGTTGCCTCCAGGAAACAGTGCCACTATTTCCAAGGCCACCCCATCAAGTTCGTCTCCAGATACCCCCTAGAGAAGGTTCTTCGTAGCCCCAATGCCGCGGGGAGGGTTGCCGAGTGG
Source organism: Triticum dicoccoides (assembly GCF_002162155.2). Lineage (NCBI taxonomy): Eukaryota > Viridiplantae > Streptophyta > Magnoliopsida > Poales > Poaceae > Triticum > Triticum dicoccoides. The sequence continues at coordinate 275,583,130 of NC_041383.1, forward strand.
AACATCGAGCTGCAAGCGTTCCACCTGGAGTTCAGCACCACCAGGGTCATCAAGGGCGCGACTCGCTGAATTCATGGTGGAATGGATGGATGCCCCTGACCGGGGGATGGGGGAAGACCGGTACCTCCAGCCCGGAGACGAGGCGCCCGATGGCTGGGTCATGTACTTCAAGAGTGCATTTGCGCGGCAGGGCGCGGGGGCTGGAGCCGTACTCATCTCGCCAACCCAGGATAAGCTATACTATGTTGTGCAGCTCTGCTTTCAGCATGGCGAGAAGGTCTCCAACAACATCACGGAATATGAGGGCTTGATCGCTGGCCGTAGGTCAGGGAGTCCTGGATTAAGGGGTCCTCGGATGGCCGGACTATTAACATGGGCCGGACTATTGGGCTATGAAGATACAACACAGAAGACTTCTTCCCGTGTCCGGATGGGACTCTCCCTTGCGTGGATGGCAAGCTTGGTGATTCGGATGTGTAGATTCCTTTTTCTGTAACCGACTTTGTATAACCCCAGTCTGCTCCGGTGTCTATATAAACCGGAGGGTTTAGTTCATAGGGTAGAATCATAATCACATAGGCTAGACTTCTAGGGTTTTAGCCATTACGATCTTGTGGTAGATCCACTCTTGTAATACTCATATTCAAGATCAATCAAGCAGGAAGTAGGGTATTACCTCCATAGCGAGGGCCCAAACCTGGGTAAACATTGTGTCCCTTGTTCCCTATTACCATCAACCTCAGACGCATAGTTCGAGACCCCCTACCCAAGATCCGCCGATTTTGACACCGACATTGGTGCTTTCATTGAGAGTTCCGCTGCGTCGTCATCAAAAGGTTTGATGGCTCCATCAATCATCTGCAACAATATAGTCCAGGGGGAGATTTTTCTCCCCGGACAGATCTTCGTGTTTGGCGGCTTCGCACTACGGGCTAACTCACTCGGCCATCTAGAGCAGATCGACAGCTACGCCCCTGGCCATCACGTCAGATTTGGAAGCATGAATTATGTTGCCGATATCCGCGGAGACTTGATCTTCACTGGATTAAAACCCACGACAGCCGCTCCCTGCCACCACGATGGACATGACCTAAATGTGTCATCGGACCATGCCCAAGAAATAGCGTCTGTAACTGCTTTGGCCCTCGATCCGGAGTAGATCGCGCTGTCCGAGGACGGGAATCTCAACCCTGTCACGGAAGCCGCAGACTCGGAGGCGTTAGAGCCGCACACAGATCCAACCTCGAGCGGGGCCTGTGTCAACGGAACCTCGGATTTGTCTCCAGCCATAGGTCCCGAACCGCATGCATCCGCGCATATCGAACTTGATCAGGCGCCGATCATTGAGTTCAGCTCCGTGGACATCTTCCGGCACTCACCTTTAGGCGATGTGCTAAATTCGTTAAAAGCACTGTCCTTGTCAGTGGACTCATCGCTGAACTATATCCGGTTTGAATGGGAAGCTGATGACGAAGAATTTCGCTTCCCAGCCACCACCCACTTCATTGCCACCATTGAAGACTTAACCAACACGCTCGATTATGGCTCTGAAGACATCGACGGTATGGACGACGATGCCGGAGAGGATCAGGCACAAGAAAACAACGGCGCATAGGACGATGGACGGCTACATCCTCATACGATATATACATGGTGGACACACTTAAAGAGAAGGAGGCCGACAGCGATAATGATATGTCTGTCGATGAACCTCCCAAGCGTCAGCGTCAGAAGCACCGATCTCGATCAGGCAAAGGGAAAAATAGCAACATTGCCACTGACGATGGTGATAATCCGGACCAAGCTGAGGACCCCACAGACCTAGCGTTGGAGCAGGATGAGCAAGGGGACGACGAACATAGTCTGGGGATGTTGTCTGACCACATCGATGCTGAAGATAGCAATTATCAACCTATCTCCGAAGAGGAGGCCAGCCTGGGCGATGACGAATTCGTCGTCCCAAAGGAACCCTTAGAACAAGAACACCTCCGTCAAAGGCTTATCACAACTGCAAGGAGCCTGAAGAATAAGAAGCAACGGCTTAAAGCCACACAGGATACGCTCAATGACAGATGGAACGAAGTGCTAGACGCCAAGGGAAAATATGGTAGTAATCGCCAAACAAGGGGCTATCCTAAGCGTAAACTGCTGCCCGAATTCAACGACAAGGCTATTGCGCCTATACCACCGAAAAACAATATGGCCGACAAGCCGGACCGACAACCTCGTGGATGAGACAAATTGGCTAGCAATGCCGTACACAAGCCCGCACCCCCTCCCCATAAAGGAAGGGAGGTCGCGGCTCAAGACTAGAAACACGATCTACGTGAGTACCTAGACAAAAAGGCTGGTAAGGCTAGATCCATCTACGGATCTAGGGACCGTGCCCCCACACGGGTTTGTAGCTATCAAGCCAAATATGCCGGTCATATACCAGTTCGGAGTCGATACCGAACATCACAACCGTCGAACCCATGCCACAACACAGCCAAATACAGGGGTGATGCGCACCCCCTGTGCTTCACCGATGAGGTGCTGGATCACGAATTCCCAGAAGGGTTTAAACCCGTAAACATCGAGGCATACGATGGAACGACGGATCCTGCGGTCTGGATAGAAGACTTTATTCTTCACATCCATATGGCTCGCGGAGATGATCTCCATGCCATTAAATACTTACCACTCAAGCTGAAAGGACCAGCTCGGCACTGGCTGAAGGGCCACCCAAAAAATTCCATTAGAAGTTGGGAAGAACTTGAGGATGCTTTTCGGGCAATTTTCAAGGGACCTATGTCCGGCCCCCGGACACTGACGATATAAGTCACATAATCCAATAACCCGGGAAATCAGCCCGTAAGCTTTGGAATCGGGTTCTCACTAAGAAGAACCAAATCGTTGATTGCCCGGATGCCGAAGCCTTAGCGGCCTTCAAGCACAGTGTCCGGGACGAATGGCTAGCTAGACACCTCGGCCAGGAAAAACCAAGGACGATGACAGCCCTAACTACACTCATGACCCATTTTTGCATGGGCGAGGATAGCTGGTTAGCCCGTAGCAGCACCAGCGAGCCTGGCACATCCGAAGTCAGGGATGGCAATGGAAAGCCATGACATAACAAAAACAAATGTCAAAACAATGAGGGAAGCCCAGATGATACGACGGTAAACGTTGGATTCAGTGGCCCCAGACCCGGTCAACGGGAGAAGCCATTTAAAGGCAACAAGGACGGTCCATCAAGCCTGGACAAAATATTAGACAGGCCCTGCCAGATTCATGGCACCCCCGCTAGACCTGCGAACCATACCAACCGCAGTTGTTGGGTCTTCAAGCAGACCGGCAAGCTCACATCCAAACACAAGGGGAAGGGACCTCAGAGCGAAGATGAGGAGGAACGTCACTAGCTGAACACAGGGGGACAAAAGAAATTTCCACCGGAGGTCAACACGCTGGACATGATCTTTGGCACTCATATCCCAAAGAGGGAGTGCAAACGCGCACTCTGAGATGTCTATGTCGTTGAGCCTGTCGCCCCCAAATTCAATCCTTGGTTGGCTTGCCCGGTCACCTTTGATCGCAGGGATCACCTGACTAGTGTCTGTCATGGGGGTTCGGCTGCCCTAGTGCTTGATCCAATAATCGATGGATACCATCTTACTCGAGTCCTTATGGACGGAGGCAGCAGTCTCAATCTGATATATCAGGACACTGTCCGCAAAATGGGGATTGACCCGTCAAGAATCAAGCCAAGCAGCATGACCTTTAAAGAAGTTATACCAGGCGTAGAAGCTCGATGCACGGGCTCTTTAACATTGGAGGTCATATTCGGCTCTCCCGATAACTTTCGAAGCGAAGAGCTAATCTTCGATATAGCTCCATTCCGAAGTGGCTATCATGCACTACTCAGAAGAACGGCCTTCACCCGCTTTAATGCAGTCCCGCATTATGCCTATTTAAAGCTCAAAATGCCTGGACCGCGCGGCATCATTACGGTCAATGGAAATATGGAGCGTTCTCTTTGTATAGAGAAAGACACTGCGGCTTTAGCAACCGAAGCCCAAAACGGCCTATTCAAGCTGAACAGATCATCGGTCGTTAAGACCGCAGACACAGCTAAACGTGTCCGGATTACGCCTCAGTGCGGTAGCTTAGACAAACCTGAGCTCGATTAGCAGTTGCGCCCCCATCGACTGCCCCATAAGGTGATAGCATACGTTCCTCGTATATACAATTACACCCTTAAAATTCCTTGGGCGGCGCTGGGGGCACACTGCACACAAATAGTCCACAGTTCGGCTTGACCCTATTCGGACTCTACAGTTATCTTCCAAGGTTCATTAAACGAACCAGCTTTATGCACGGCCACACTGGATTTCATTTTCCAGGTTTTTCCTTTTTTCTTTACAGATGGCCATCACACTCCCCCCGTCAAAGATATAACACAAAGGAGAAAACGGCAAACGTGCAACAGGGCCCCGCACTAAGGTTTCTTTTTATATTAAGACCCTATGTAAACCTTTTTATCTCTTTTTGTTTTACTTTTTTGACATGGAAAATGTCCAAGGAAGCTATCGGCATTATCTGTAAGTACACGGCTCACCGTACTAAGGTGGATATCATAGAAGCAGCTTGGTTCATATTGTGTTTGGAGTTTTATTCTCTCACCACCTGCGATTCTCTCCCCATGTCAGATCACCACACGTGCCTTGACACCTGGGTCCATTACCAGGGGCTGTATTCAGCCCGGTATACTTTGAAAAGTCCGAACACCTATAGGGAGTGTTCGGCGTCTCGAGTTTGGACTTATATGCATCAATCCCGAATCATGTCTTTGGTCAATAGTTGGGTTGCCTAATAACCCACAAGAGTAGGGATCGCAACAACATTCGAGGGTAAAGTATTCAACCCAAATTTATTGATTCGACACAAGGGGAGCCAAAGAATATTCTTGAGTATTAGCAGTTGAGTTGTCAATTCAACCAGACCTGGATAACTTAGTATCTGTAGCAAAGCATTTAGTAGCAAAGTAGTATGATAATAAAGGTAACGATAGCAAAAGTAATGTTTTTGGGTTTTGTAGTGATTGTAACAATAGCAACGGAAAAGTAAATAAGCGAAGAACAATATGTGAAAAGCTCGTAGGCAATGGATTAGTGATGGATAATTATGCCGGATGTGATTCCTCATGTAATAGCTATAACATAGGGTGACACAGAACTAGCTCCAGTTCATCAATGTAATGTAGGCATGTATTCCGTAAATAGTCATACGTGCTTATGGAAAAGAACTTACATGACATCTTTTGTCCTACCCTCCCGTGGCAGCGGGGTCCTAGTGGAAACTAAGGGATATTAAGGCCTCCTTTTAATAGAGAACCGGAACAAAGCATTAGCACATAGTGAATACATGAACTCCTCAAACTACGGTCATCACCGAGAAGTATCCCGATTATTGTCACTTCGGGGTTCTCGGATCATAACACATAATAGGTGACTATAGACTTACAAGATAGGATCAAGAACACACATATATTCATGAAAATATAATAGGTTCAGATCTGAAATCATGGCACTTGGGCCCTATTGACAAGCATTAAGCATACCAAAGTCATATCAACAACAATCTCAGAACACAGTGGATACTAGGGATCAAACCCTAACAAAACTAACTTGATTACATGGTAAATCTCATCCAACCCATCACCGTCCAGCAAGCCTACGATGGAATTACTCACGCACGGCGGTGAGCATCATGAAATTGGTGATGGAGGATGGTTGATGATGACGACGGCGACGAATCCCCCTCTCCGGAGCCCCGAACGGACTCCAGATCAGCCCTCCCGAGAGAGATTAGGGCTTGGCGGCGGCTCCGTATCGTAAAACACGATGAAACTTTCTCTCTGATTTTTTTCTCCCTGAACGTGAATATATGGAGTTGGAGTTGAGGTCGGTGGAGGTCCAGGGGGCCCACGAGATAGGGGGGCGCGCCCAGGGGGAGGGTGCGCGCCCCCACCCTCGTGAATAGGGTGTGGCCCCCCTAGTCGTGATTCTTTCGCCAGTATTTTTTATATTTTCCAAAAAGTGCCTCCGTGGATTTTCAGGACATTCCGAGAACTTTTCTTTTCTACACATAAAACAACATCATGGCAGTTCTGCTGAAAACAGCATCAGTCCGGGTTAGTTTCAGTCAAATCATGCAAGTTAGAGTCCAAAACAAGGGCAAAAGTGTTTGGAAAAGTAGATACATTGGAGATGTATCAACTCCCCCAAGCTTAAACCTTTGCTTGTCCTCAAGCAATTCAGTTGATAAACTGAAAGTGATAAAGAAAAGCTTTTACAAACTCTGTTTGCTTTTGTTGTTGTAAACATGCAAATCCATCATTCAGGTTTCACCAAATATTATGAACTAACCATACTCATAATAACACCCAGGTCTCACCATTACTCATATCAATAGCATAATCAGCTAGCGAGCCATAATAATAAAACTCGGATGACAACACTTCCTCAAGACAATTATAACATGATATAACAAAAAGGTATCTCGCTAGCCCTTTCTGAGACCGCAAAACATAAATGCAGAGCACCTTTAAAGATCAAGGACTGACTAAACATTGTAATTCATGGTAAAAGAGATCCAGTCAAGTCATACCCAATATAAATCAATAGTAATGAATGCAAATGACAGTGTGCTCTCTAGCGGGTTCTTTTTAATAAGAGGGATGATGACTCAACATAATAGTAATTGCAGTGGGAAGCAGGGATTTGTAGCGGTGCCAGAGCTTGATTTTAAAATAGAGATTGAATAACATTTTGAGCGGCATACTTTCACTGTCAATGCAACAACTATGAGACGGCTGTATCTTCCATACTACATGCATTATAGGCAGTTCCCAAACAGAATGGTAAAGGTTTATACTCCCCCAACCACCAACAAGCATCAATCCATGGCTTGCTCGAAACAACGAGTGCCTCCAACTAACAACATCCCCGGGGGAGTTTTGTTTAATTATTTTGATTTGCTTTGATCTTTTTGGATCATGGGACTGGGCATCCCGGTTACCGGCCCTTTCTCATGAATGAGGAGCAGAGTCCACTCCTCTTGAGAATAACCCACCTAGCATGGAAGATATAGGCAGCCCTAGTTGAAACATGAGCTGCTCGAGCAAAGAAAACAAAATTTCATTTGAAGGTTTGGAGTTTGGCACATACAAATTTACTTGGAACGGCAGGTAAATACCGCATATAGGAAGGTATAGTGGACTCATATGGAACAACTTTGAGGTTTAAGGAGTTTGGATGCACAAGCAGTATTCCCGCTTAGTACGGGTGAAGGCTAGCAAAAGACTGGGAAGCGACCAACTGAGAGAGCGACAACAGTCATAAACATGCATTAAAATTAATTTACACCGAGTACAAGCATGAGTAGGATATAATCTACCATGAACATAAATATCATGAAGGCTATGTTGATTTCTTTCAACTACATGCGTGAACATGTGCCAAGTCGAGTCACTCAATTCATTCAAAGGAGGATACCATCCCATTATACCACATCATAATCATTCTAATAGCATGTTGGCACGCAAGGTAAACCATTATAACTCATAGCTAATCAAGCATGGCACAAGCAACTATAATCTCTAAATTTCATTGCAAATATGTTTACTTCATAATAAACTGAATCAGAAATGATGAACTCATCATATTTACAAAAACAAGAGAGGTCGAGTTCATACCAGCTTTTCTCATCTCAATAAGTCCATCATATATCGTCATTATTGCCTTTCACTCGCACGACCGAACGATGTGTATAATAATAAGAGTGCACATGCATTGGACTAAGCTGGAATATGCAAGCATTCAACTCAAAAGAGAAGACAATGTAATATGGGCTCTAAGTTAAATAAACAAACATGCATATGAGAGCCACTAAGCATTTTCAATATGGTCTTCTCGACCCCCAAAGGAAAGAAAAGAAAATAAAACTATTTACACGGGAAAGCTCCCAACAAGTAAAAAGAAGAACAAGAAATCTTTTTGGGTTTTCATTTTAATTTCTACTACAACCATGGAAATTAAACTAACTACTTTTTTTGTTTTTTCTTAAGGTTTATCAAACACACAAGAAGAAAACTAGAAAAAGAAATTTAAACTATCATGGATAATACAATGAAAGAGTATGAGCACCGACGACTAGTGTGTGAACATGAATGTAAAGTCGGTGAGAAATACATACTCCCCCAAGCTTAGGCTTTTGGCCTAAGTTGGTCTAATACCAAGGACCGCCTGGCTGATATCCGTAGTTGTAGCTAGGGTCGTACTGAGATGCAGCTGCAACTGCCTCCTGAGCTGCGGCATGTTGGCGAGCTGTCTCCGCTCTCCCCTCGTGTTCAGCTGCTTCCTCCCTGGTGACAACATATCTTCCTTTCACCTAATAATCAAAAAGGTGGGGAGCAGGAAGAGTAACATGGACAATGTTGCGTCTGTTATAGATTAGTCGATATTGGAGGAATTGTTCATTCCTCCTTAGAAATTGATGATTGACCATAGCTTCATAATCCAAATTAATGGGAGGTATCAACATATCTCCCTCTCGTGGGGATATACCAAGATAATTAGCCACACGGGTTGCATAAATTCCTCCAAATAAATCTCCCTTTCTACTATTATTCTGCAACCTACATGCAACTATTGCCCCCAAGTTATAACCTTTATATCCTAACACAGCACTCTTGAGGACGCAAAAATCAGGGACACACATGTGACATGCTTCATCTTTACCGTTAATGCATCTACCAATGAAGAGCTCCCTATGGTAGCTTGTGCTATGTCCCTAGATTCTCCCACAGTAATACTAGCAAGGAAATCTCTAAATTCAGATTTGTGAGGATCATTAATATTACCCCACTGCGGGAGTTTGCAAGTAGTTGTAAAATCCTCTAAGTCCATGGTATAAGATGTATCATAAATATCAAATAGGACACTAGGAGAATTATGCGTATAGTTATATTTGAACCGCCGCACAAAGGAATCAGTCAATTGATAGTACTGAGGACACTTATCTTGTAAGAAGTCCTCCAGCTCAGCATTACGCACATACGCGTCAAATTCCTCCTTGAAGCCTACTTCGACCGTAAAAGCATCTGATGGCCGCTCACAAGCTCGTACATCTGCGTCCCTCGGTAATTCAACATCTTGCTCACGTATAGCAATTTTGGGTCCTTTCTTTACAGAGGAACCACCTTGGTACATTCTCCTAGACATAATTCTTTTTCTGAAAAATTTCTGAAATTTTAGTAACTTCAAAATAAAAGTGAATAAACCTAAACAAGATTGGTAGCAACCACTCCTACAAGTGCCTAAAGCCTATATCATGCATTAGAATTGCTTGGGATCTCATAAATTTAACATGCAAGCTCAAGAACATGGTTGCCTATGCAGCAAAAATTTGCATTGAATAAAGCACTAGAACAAAAACTAATTGGACCAATGGAGGAGTCACATACCAAGCAACAATCTCGCAAAGCAGTTTTGTGAATGGAGCTTTGAGCAAGGAGATCGAAAATCGCAGCAAAATGAGCTAGAACTCGTGCTTGAGCTGGATGGGGATTTTTTTGGGTAGAAGATGAAGTGTGTGGGTGCTGGCATAAGTGGAGGGGGGCCACCAGGGGCCCACGAGATAGGGGGGCACGCCCATGTGGGGTGGGCGCGCCCTCCACTCTCGTGGCCTGGTGCTTGCCCCTCCTGCAGTGATTTCAATGCCTAAAATCCTCAAATATTCCATAAAAAATCATACTAAATTTGTAGGGCATTTGGAGCACTTTTATTTTCGGGATATTTTTTAATGCACGGATAATTCAGAAAACAGACAGATAATACTATTTTTGCTTTATTTATTCTAAATAACAGAAAGTAAAAAGAGGGTACAGAAGGTTGTGCCTTCTAGTTTCATCCATCTCATGATCATCAAAATGAATCCACTAACAAGGTTGATCAAGTCTTGTTAACAAACTCATTCTGAATAACACGAAACCGGAGAAATTTCGAATAACACTAAGTTACCTCAACGGGGATATGAAAATCCCCAACAATAAGAATATCATACTTTTTCTTGACAGTAGGGAGAGGAAATTCAAAACCTCCAATAATGATAGTTGGAACTTTTCCAATAGAATTGATGCTATGAACTTGAGATTGTTTCCTCGGAAAGTGTACGTATGCTCATTACCATTAACATGAAAAGTGACATTGCCTTTGTTGCAATCAATAACAGCCCCTGCAGTATTCAGAAAAGGTCTACCAAGGATAATCGACATACTATCTTCCTCGGGAATATCAAGAATAACAAAGTCCGTTAAGATAGTGACATTTGCAACCACAATAGGCACATCCTCAGAAATACTGACAGGTATAGCAGTTGATTTATCAGCCATTCACAAAGATATTTCAGTAGGTGTCAACTTATTCAATTCAAGTCTACGATATAAAGAGAGAGGCATAACACTAACACCGGCTCCAAGATCACATAAAGCAGTTCTAACATAATTTATTTTAATGGAGCATGGTATAGTTGGTACACCCGGATCTCCAAGTTTCTTTGGTATTCCACCCTTAAAAGTGTAATTAGCAAGCATGGTGGAAATTTCAGCTTCCGGTATCTTTCTTTTATTTGTAATGATATCCTTCATATACTTAGCATAAGGATTTACTTTGAGCATATCAGTTAAGCACATACGTAAGAAAATAGGTCTAATCATTTTGGCAAAGCACTCAAAATCCTCATCATTCTTTGTCTTGGATGGTTTAGGAGGAAAGGGCATGGGTTTCTGAACCCATGGTTCTCTTTCTCTACCATCACTACAAAAAAAGACACATCCGTGACATTTTGGGCCGAACAAAATTTTTTCTGTCATACATATGACACTTCTATGACGATAATTGTGACAAAACCCGGTATCATCATAGATGTGGTGGGATCCTACTTCTATGACAAAAAATCATGACAGAAAATGGGCTTTTCGTCCTTGGCGGGCCGGAGACGCAGCTGCATGACATTCTTTGGGCCGTCCATGACGGAAAAACCGTGGTAGAAGCGAGGGGGAGGATAATTTCGGGGAGTTGCCGGTTACGGTGGGAGGTCGGGGCCCGAGCGATGCGCGTTTCTCTCATACACGTACGCTCGTGTGTGCGAGGTGTTGGCTTTAACTGAACCCGAGCGAGGCGTTGGGCTCTAACTGAACCCGATCGATTGCACTTCAGGCTATGCGTTACTGAACCCGATCGATCGATCGATGGCTGTTAACTGAACCCGA
>NC_041383.1:275594940-275664571 GCF_002162155.2 Triticum dicoccoides
GAACAGTGAGCGGTGGCGTTGCCTCTGGATGAACAGGACCCTCTGGTGTGGAGGGTTGGATGAACAGTAGACGGTGGAGGGGTGCCCGTGGAGGGGTGGTTGAACAGGACCCCGTGGTGTGGAGGGCTGGATGAACAGTAGACGGTGGAGGGGTGCCCGTGGAGGGGTGGTTGAACAGTAGCCGGTGGAGTAGCGCGCGGTGGAGGCTGGATGAACAGGAGCCCGTGGAGGCTAGAGGAGGTTGACGGTAGCCCGTGGAGGCTGGAGGAGGTCGACTGTGGAGATGAACAGTATCCCGTGGAGTCCTGTTTTATGGTACGCCACACCCCTCCTGATGAACAGGACCCCCGTTTCGACGGTAGCGCTCCAACACAAGTCCGTTTCGTCCGTTTTGCGGTACGGCACACCCCTCCCGATCAATAGGACCCCCGTTTCGACCGTAGGAGGTCCGTTTCGTCCGTTTTGCGGTACGCCACACCCCTCCCGATGAACAGGATCTCGTTTCGAACATGGCCGGTCGAACACAAGGCCGTTTCCTCTGTTCTGCAGTACGCCAGGTCTCATTTCCATCGCCTGTTCCGTCCAAACCCTCCCGATGAACATGACCACGCATTCCGTTCCGACCCAGCCGGTTGGCTCCCACGCGTTCCATTGCCTCCTGATGAACACGACGCATTCCGTTGCCTCCTGATGAACATGATGCATTCCGTTGCCTCCCCATGAACATGACGACGACGCTGTTTCTCCGTTCCGACCCAGCCATGTACACGAGCCCTGGCCGTACGTATGCGTGAGTAGGCGTTCGAGACCCCACCCGTATGTACATACGTGGCCGTATTTTCTTTCTTGCACCCTGGCCGCTGTATGTACGTGTACATGCTACGTGCGCGCCTCTACTACGACACGTACGCGCCTCTACTACGACACTTGCGCACCTCTACATCGACCAGTATATATGTACGTACACGTTCAGATAAGTAAACAGGGTAGCTATATCATTCAACTTGGTAAGATGTGCCACAACAGTTTCAGATTCAAGGCCATAAAAAGGATCAGATTCAACTAAAGTAATAATCTTAAGATCATCAGAGAATTCATAATCCTTATCAGTAACACAGATAGGTGAAGTAGCAAAAGCAGGGTCAGGTTTCATTCTAGCATTAAGAGACTGCTGCTTCCATTTAGCTAATAATTTTCATTGCAAGCAAAGATAGCTCTAGCAGTTTCTTCATTCATAACATAACCCTCAGGAACAACATGCAATTCATAATCATTGGGAGAATTTTCATCATCACTATCATCAATAATAGCATCTTCAGTAATTTCATTCCCCCTAACCCTAGCAAGTTGTTCATCAAGAAATTCACCTAATGGCAAAGTAGTATCATGCACAGAATTAGTTTCATCATAAGTATCATGCATAGTAGAAGTGGCATCCTCAATAACATGCGACATATCAGAATTCATAGCAGTAGCAGGTTTAGGTGTCGCAAGTTTACTCAAAACAGAAGGAGAATCTAGTGCAGAGCTAGATGGCAGTTCCTTACCTCCCCTCATAGTTGAGGGATAGATCATAGTTTTCGCGTCTTTAAAGTTCTTAATAGTGATCAACAGATATAAATCCCAAGTTACTCAAAGAATAGAGGTATGCTCCCCGGCAACGGCACCAGAAATTAGTCTTGATAACCCACAAGTCTAGGGGATCGCAACAGCTTTCGAGGGTAAAGTATTCAACCTAATTTTATTGATTCCACACAAGGGGAACCAAAGAATATTCTTGAGTATTAGCAGTTGAGTTGTCAATTCAACCACACCTGGATAAGTTAGTATCTGTAGCAAAGTATTTAGTAGAAAAGTAGTATGATAATAAAGGTAACGATAGCAAAAGTAATATTTTTGGGTTTTGTAGTGATTGTAACAATAGCAACAGAAAAGTAAATAAGCGAAGAACAATATATGAAAAGCTCGTAGGCAATGGATCAGTGATGGATAATTATGCCGGATGCGATTCCTCATGTAATAGCTATAACATAGGGTGACACAGAACTAGCTCCAGTTCATCAATGTAATGTAGGCATGTATTCCGTAAATAGTCATACGTGCTTATGGAAAAGAACTTGCATGACATCTTTTGTCCTACCCTCCCGTGGCAGCGGGGTCCTAGTGGAAACAAAGGGATATTAAGGCCTCCTTTTAATAGAGAACCAGAACAAAGCATTATCACATAGTGAATACATGAACTCCTCAAACTACGGTCATCACCGAGAAGTATCCCGATTATTGTCACTTCGGGGTTGTTGGATCATAACACATAATAGGTGACTATAGACTTGCAAGATAGGATCAAGAACACACATATATTCATGAAAACATAATAGGTTCAGATCTGAAATCATGGCACTCGGGCCCTAGTGGCAATCATTAAGCATAGCAAAGTCATAGCAACATCAATCTCAGAACATAGTGGATACTAGGGATCAAACCCTAACAAAATTAAGTTGATTACATGGTAAATATCATCCAACCCATCACCGTCCAACAAGCCTACGATGGAATTACTCATGCAAGACGGTGAGCATCATGAAATTGGTGATGGAGGATGGTTGATGATGACGACGGCGACGAATCCCCCTCTCTGGAGCCCCGAACGGACTCCAGATCAGCCCTCCCGAGAGAGATTAGGGCTTGGCGGCGGCTCCGTATCATAAAACGCGATGAAACATTCTCTCTGATTTTTTTCTCCCCGAACATGAATATATGGAGTTGGAGTTGAGGTCGGTGGAGGTCCAGGGGCCCCACGAGACAGGGGGGCACGCCCAGGGGGAGGGGGCGCGCCCCCACCCTCGTGGTTAGCGTGTGGGCCCCCTGGTCTTGATTATTTCGCCAGTATTTTTTATATTTTCCAAAAAGTGCCTCTGTGGATTTTCAGGACATTCCGAGAACTTTTCTTTTCTACACATAAAACAACATCATGGCAGTTCTGCTGAAAACAACGTCAGTCCGGGGTAGTTTCAGTCCAATCATGCAAGTTAGAGTCCAAAACAAGGGCAAAAGTGTTTGGAAAAGTAGATACGTTGGAGAGGTATCATTGCCTGGCTCCTGTGCTTGCTACCTTACGTTCCGCTCTATCGGCTAAGGTAGTAAAGGGAGAACTACTACGATTGTGTCCTGGTTCGTCCGGATGAGCACCTGAGTAGAGAATGCCGAAAACTGACTGTCATGATGCGGCGAGAGCTGGTCAACCACTCGATGACTCATCGGAATCTTCGCGATTCCTTCCGTATTACACGAAGGACCGTTCTTCCGGTCACGTATGTCAAACGCGCCGTATTCGGATAACCCGTACATACCAGGGGCTATATCATAGACCCACCGTCAAACTCCTATGGCTAAGTGAAAGTGTTAAATCCCTATAGTCCGATTGCCTGGTTCGCCGCATTGACACCTCCTTAATGGACCAAGACGTTGGGTCAAGAGTGATCAAGTGCTTTTCCGAACACCCCCGCGTTCTACGCGAGGGGGCAGAAGCCGACGACTGGCAAACTTTCAGATTATATAAAAACGGCCGCACAGGAGGCTCCAAAAACATAGCCTTAAATATATCATAATATTGTTTTTACAATTTCGAACCACCTCACTCGAACATTATATCTTTCGAGCACTGACCCTCTATCAAGCGGGAACCCCCTAGGACACCTCAAAATAATGCTCTGGCGGGTAATGGTCCTTACCCTTGGGTGGACCTTTCGCTGCAATATCGGTGGCCTTCATATTTGTCCAATATATCTTGATGCGGGCAAAGCCCATTCGTGCACCTTCTATGCGCGTTGACCGCTTCACAGCGTTGATACGCGGCACCGCATCAACAAGTCACCGCACCAAACCAAAATAACTATTCGGAATTGGCTCAGTCGGCCACAGCCGGACTACGATGTCCTTCATAGAAGATCCGGATAGCTTGCGGAGCTCGGCCCACAGGGCCATTTGTTCGTTCAGCAACAATGGACGCTTTGGCATGCTAAATTGCGACCAGAAAAGCTTTTCCGTTGCATGTCCTTCTTGGGCTTGGAAAAACTGCGTTGCATCACAGACACTCTTCGGCAAGTCCAATAATGCGTCTGGAGAACTCCACATATGATTAAGCGGGGCATATTTTGGATCACCAAATTTAATTTGCAATAAGAAGGGTTTACCAGCCGCGATCTCCCCAGCTTGTCGGATCTCTTCCCGAGCCGCTCTAGACTCGGACTGTGCTTCCCGCGCCTCTTGTAAGGCCTTGTCAAGATCAGCCGTTTTGATTTTGTTATCTCTCTTGAGGAAGTCACATCGGCTAGGGGCATCCTTTAGCTCAAGTGCCATAGTAGATATTTTCTCCTCGCACTGGCGCCGAGCAGCCTGTTCAGCCCTTAATTCAGTAGCTGCCTTTTCGGCAGCCGCATTACTCATCCTGGCCTGCTCTTTGGCCTGGGCAAGCTCAGCCCGAAGGGACTCAACCGCGGCGGCACTATCTGCAGTTATGCATATTTTGGTATACAATTTCTCAGCGACATGCTCATATCATAATAATTGCATATACTAAGTGCCTTAAAGACATACCTTGCGCTTTGTCGAGCCGCCTGTTCATAAGCGTGATGTCATCATCCACCACATCAACTTTCTGCTTCAGATATTCAATCTTTGTAGCTCGGGTAATGGCCACAGATGTAATAACCTGTGTTTCAATTAGTCAAATCATTTCCTAAGCATATATTTCTTAATCCTCTAATCACCCACCTTTGGACGCCAACCAGAGTCTCAGGGGCTACTATCTATACACAGGCGCATTTTGCGTTTATAACACAATTAAAAATATTACATCACGTACCTCGAAGCCTCTTAGCAGGCTCATACAAGCTTCATTCAATCTGTTTTTCGCGGACCAAACCCTCTCAACCACCGTACCCATCAAAGTATGATGATCCTCTGAGACGGACGCATGAAGCAATGCGTCCATCAAGGTATCCGGCGCCTCCGAATCCGGAGCAGATGGCGCCGCCCCTCGGAAATCGAATAGTTCGGGGCCTTTATTGTTGGTCCCTGTAGGGGCCGCACACCCTGAACCTTGGACGGCCGAAGTATTGCCTTCGGGCCCGGTCTTCACTGTCCCTCGCACCGTTTGTTGATCGGGAGAGATCCTTCGAGACGACACCTCGACGTCGTCTGCCCTGTCGGGCGGGGAGATCTGTGGATAGGGATGGCAATGGGTACCCATTACCCGCGTACCCAGCGGGTAAAAACCCTATTAGGGTAAGGGTATGGGACAAAAATTTACCCATGGGTACTTAAATGGGAAAAATATCATACCCATCGGGTTGAGAGGGTGCGGGTATGGGATCGTATAACCCATGCCCGCGTACCCATGCACCCATCTAAAATGTTGACAAGTGGGTTCCCTTTAATATCCTATTGTATTAATTTTCCCCACCTAATCGTGCTAGGTAAAAACTCTAATGTGTAGTCAAAGTATCACTATAATTTATCATGATTTTGTGAACTTAAAGTGTATGCTTATGTGTTGTTGTTTAACATTTTTATGTGTCGCTTTATAGGCAAGTATTTTTGTTTATGAGAATGTGTTGTTGTTACAGTATGTTGTTGTACATTATTGTTGAAAATGTGTTGCTATTAATAATGATTATATGTGGCTTTTTACAACTATTTTCTACTCAATTGATGTGTTGTATACGCGGGTATTTTTACCTGCGGGGTACCCATATACCCTGTCGGGTGACGGGTATGAGAAACAATTGTACCCTTGATGGGTATGGGCATGGGTGATGGGTAAGTTCAAGGTGGACGGGTAAGGGTATGGGGTGGCCCCATCCGTACCCATACCCTGCGGGTGCCATCCCTATCTATGGAGGCGTCTCGCTCTCCATCATCTCCGAAAGAAGATCCCCCGAGGAGGAGGACTGTTGAGGAAGGCTGCATGCCGGACTACAAACATATACTTTAATTATTACCCTTACAACTAGGAAAGAACGGGGTATGTTTAAAACACCCTTGTTCACTTACGATTCTGCTAAGGGCCTATCTTTACGAAAATGCTGCGTGTTAACGTCACCTCCCGAACCAGAACCCCCTGACAGGGATATCTTCCCCCGCTTAGAAGCTTCTATCTCCAAGTGTTTGGAGGCGGTCCTCTTATTCCCTTGAGGAGAAGGAGTGTCAGTTTTCCCCTCCCTTCCATCTTCAAAAGTGGGAGTCCCAATCTCCCTGGACAAGGCGCCTGACATGCCTCTAGAATGAAGGCCACCTTGGGCCTCCTTGCCCTCCTCCTTGTCTTCCCTTGTCGGCACTTGGTAGGGTGCCGGAGCTAGCATCCTTGTTAACACCGGATCAGCTGAGTCTTCGGGAAGAGGGGACGAACACCTAATTCTCTCCACCTTCTTTATCCAGCCCTGGCCAAGTTTGATTTTCTCATTATATTGTCATGAGAAATTTGAATAAACTATGTTCGGAAGTCGAGTACTTACCGAGGTATCCGGATGGTTGCAGTGAAGGCCGATGTCCTCTGTAGTATCCGGCCACTGTTTTCGCGTCCCAAAGAATGATTTCCACATTCCTCTTAGCGAAGTGCTGAAGGGTTCGCGGTCCTTCTAGATTAAACTCCCACATACGGAGAGGTCGTCGCTGGCACGGTAGGACCCGCCTGACCAGCATTACTTGGATTACGTTGATTAGACTGGTGTCCTTTTCAATGAGGCTCCAAATCTGGCTTTGCAACGTCTGCACTTCATCAGTGGATCCCTAGTCCAGCCCCTTATTAATCCATGATGCGAGCTGTAATGGAGGGCTGGATCGGAACGCAGGTGTAGTTGCCCACCTGGTACCACAGGGTTCGGTGATGTAGAACCACTCCTGCTGCCACAGGTCAGAAGTTTCTATGAAGGAGCCTGAGGGAGTCCTGGGTTAGGGGGTCCTCGGACAGTCAAACTATGTACTTGTGTCGGACTGTTGGACTATGAAGATACAAGATTGAAGACTTCGTCCCGTGTCCAGGTGGGACTCTCCTTTGCGTGTAAGGCAAGCTTGGCAATTCGGACATGTAGATT
The DNA here is from genome assembly GCF_002162155.2 of Triticum dicoccoides. NCBI lineage: Eukaryota > Viridiplantae > Streptophyta > Magnoliopsida > Poales > Poaceae > Triticum > Triticum dicoccoides. Next base: position 275,602,035 of record NC_041383.1, read on the forward strand.
TCCTTCTCTGTAATCGACTCTGTGTAACCCTAGCCCCCTCCGGTGTCTATATAAACCGGAGGGTTTAGTCCATAGGACAACAACAATCAGAATCATAGGCTAGCTTCTAGGGTTTAGCCTCTACGATCTCGTGGTAGATCAACTCTTGTAATAATCATATCATCAAGATCAATCAAGCAAGAAGTAAGGTATTACCTCCATAGAGAGGGCTCGAACCTGGGTAAACATTGTGTCCCCCACCTCCTGTTACCATTAGCCTTAGACGCACAGCTCGGGACCCCCTACCCGAGATCCGCTTGTTTTGGCACCGAAATTGGTGATTTCATTGAGAGTTCCACTGTGTTGTCACGATAAGGCTTGATGGCTCCTTCAATCATCCACAACGATGCGGTCCAGGGGTGAGATTTTCCTCCTCGGACAGATCTTCGTATTCGGCGGCTTCGCACTGCAGGCCAACTCGGTTGGCCACCTGGAGTAGATCAATAGCTACGCCCCTGGCCATTAGGTCAGTTTTGGAAGCCTGAACTACACTACCGACATCCGCGGAGACTTGATCTTTGACGGATTCGAGCCCATGACAGGTGCGCCGTATAGTCACGATGAGCATGACATAGATCTGCCATCGGACGGTGTTCAGGAGAATGCACCTATAGCTGCCCTGGCCTTAGATCCGGAGCAGATTGTGCCCTCCGAGGACGGGTGGCTAGACTCTGCCACGGAGGCCGCACACTCATCGGCAATAGAGCCGAACACAGACTTCACCTCCAATGAGGTCTGTGTCATCGAACCCTCGGACTTGTCTCCGGCCATAGGCTCCGAACCGCGCACATCCGTGCCTATCGAATCTGATTGGGCACCAATCATGGAGTTTACCTCCGCGGATATCTTTCAGCACTCGCCTTTGGGCGACATGCTAAATTCACTGAAATCTCTCTCCCTGTCTGGAGACTCTTGGCCAAACTATGTCCGGCTTGAGTGGGAAGCGGACGACAAAGAAATTCGTTCCCCACCCACCACCCACTTAATAGCCACTGTCGATGACTCAGCTGACATGCTTGATTTCGACTCCGAAGACACCGATGGTATGGACGACAATGCCGGAGAAGAATAGGAACCACCGCCCAAAGGGCGTTGGACAACCACCTCATCATATGATATATACATGGTGACACACCCAAATTAAACAATGGGGAGGAACGGAAGGATGCAAAGGAGGATAATCCTCTTGAGAAGCAACCAAAGCGCCAACGTCAGCGGCGCCACTCTAAATCCCGCCATAGCAAAAACAACGATAATGGCACAAGATAGAATAATACCCCGAACGACTCTAAAGGTAACAACGACCCCATGGACCCAGCGATGGAGGAGGATGAGCCAGGGGATGGCGAACATAGTCCGGGGCCGCTGTCCGGTTATAGCGATGCTAAGGGTAAAACTCATCAACCTGTCTCCGGAGAGGAGAACAGTCTGGATGACGATGCATTCATCATCCCAGAAAAGCACTTGGAACAAGAGAACCTCCATAGAAGGCTTATCGCCACCGCGAGGAGCTTGAAGAAGCAGAAGCAAAGGCTTAAGGCCGCGTAGGACACGCTCAACCGCAGATGGAACAAAGTGCTCGACACTAACGAAAAATACGGTGGCTGTCGCTACACAAAGAGCTACCCAAAAGCGCAAGCTGCTGCCCGAATTTGACGACGAGGCTATAGCGCCCATTCCGCCAAAAAATAATACGGCCGATCTGCCGAACCGACCACCCCGTGGCCGCGACAGGGCGGCTAATGACGCTGCACACAAGTCAGCACATGATTTACATGAGCACCTGGACAAAAAATCCGGCATGGCCAAGTCCATCTATGGATCTAGGAAGCGTGCTCCGGCGCAGGATCACGGCCACCAAAACGACTATACTGATCGAATACCAGCTCAGAATCAACACCGAACACTACAACCGTCAGAAGCATGCCATGACACATCCAAATACAGGGGTGCCGCACACCCCCTGTGCTTCACCGGTGAGGTGCTGGATCATGAATTTCTAGAGGGATTTAAACCCGTAAACATAGAGGCATACGGCGGAACGACAGACCCTACGGTCTGGATTGAGCACTTTATTCTTCACATCCACATGGCTCGCGGAGATGACCTCCACACCATCAAATACCTGCCCCTCAAGTTGAAAGGACCATCTCGGCACTGGTTGAAAATCCTCCCCGAAAACTCAATTGGAAGTTGGGAAGAAATTGAGGATGCTTTCAGGGCTAATTTTCAAGGGACCTATGTCCGACCTCCGGATGCAGATGATTTAAGTAACATAATCCAACAACCCGGAGAGTGAGCCCGTAAGCTTTGGAACAGATTTCTCACCAAGAAGAATCAAATCGTCCACTGCCCGAATGCCGAAGCCTTAGCGGCTTTCAAGCACAGTGTCCGGGACGAATGGCTCGCCAGACACCTCGTCCAGGAAAAGCCGAGGACAATGGCAGCCCTAACAAGCCTTATGACCCGCTTTTGCGCGGGCGAAGACAGTTGGTTGGCCCGCAGCGGCACCAGCGACCCAGGCACATCCGAAATCAGGGACGGCAATGGGAAGTCGTGACACAATAAAAACAAGCGTCGAAACAATAAAGACAACCCACACAACACGGCGGTAAACGCCGGATTCAGGGGCTCTCAACCCGGTCAACGGAAAAAGCCATTTAAAGGCAGCAGAGATGGGCCGTCCAGCCTAAACAAAATTCTAGTCAGATCATGTCAGATTCATGGCACCCCCGAAAAACATGCAAATCACACCAACAGAGAATGCTGGGTCTTCAAGAAGGCCGGCAAGCTAAACGCCGAACACAAGGGGAGGGAAATGCCAAGTGAAGACGAGGACGAGCCTCGCCAGCTGAACACTGGGGGTCAGAAAATTTTTCCACCTGAGGTCAAAACAGTGAACATGATTTACGCAACCCACATACCAAAGAGGACGTGCAAACGTGCACTCCGAGATGTATATGCTGTAGAACCCGTCGCCCCCAAATTCAAATGATGGTCGGCCTGCCCGATCACTTTTGATCGTAAGGATCATCCGACTAGTATCCGACATGGAGGTTCGGCTGCCTTGGTGCTCGACCCAATAATTAACGGATACCATCTCACCCGAGTCCTCATGGACGACGGTAGTAGTCTTAATTTGATATATCAGGACACTATCCGCAAGATGGGGATAGACCCGTCAAGAATCATCCTAAGCAATACCACCTTTAATGGAGTAATACCAGGGGTAGAGGCCCGCTGCACGGGTTCTCTAACACTAGAGGTTGTATTCGGTTCTCCCGACAACTTTCGAAGCGAAGAACTAATCTGCAATATCGCTCCATTCCGAAGCAGCTATCACGCATTACTCGAAAGAACGGCCTTCGCTCGTTTCAATGTAGTACCGCGTTACGATTATCTTAAGCTTAAGATGCCCGGCCCACATGGCATCATCACAATTAGCGGAAATACAGAGCGTTCCCTGCGTGTGGAAGAATATGTGGCGGCTCTAGCAGCCGAACTACTGACCGGCCCCTCCAACCCAAGTAGTTAATCGGTCGTCGAAGACCACGGACACGGCTAGACATGTCTGACGCACCACTATTTGTAGCAGCCCAGATAAACCTGAGCTTGACTAAACAGCTATACCCCCATATGTGGTGCTAGGGGCTGCCCGCACGAAAAAGATCCATAGTTCGGCTGGATCCTATTTACAGTCAAGAAATTGAATTCTCATGGTTCATTAAGAGTAACCAACTTTTTCGCACGGTCACACCAGATTCTTTCACCTGGGCTTTTCCTTTTTCGTTTCAGATGACCATGGTGCTACACCCTTCCAGGATACGGCACAATGGAGACAAAGGCGCAGACATGCAGCAGGGCCCCGTTCAAAGGTTTCTTTTTAGATTAAGTCCCTGTGTAAACCTTCTTTTTCATCTCTTGTTGGTTCAATCCCTCTTGGTTGGCGTTAGTAGCAAGTTTATTATTCGCTGATCTAAAATAGACGTTTCAAGGGCAGCAATCAATGTGTTTTTGGGATTTATGCCCCTATCACAGTTGCTCACGTATCCGAAAATTCAGGGATCATTATCGAGGGCGATACTGAGCCCAGTATATGTTTTAAAGTCCAAATACCTTCGGGAGTGTTCGGCGTCGCGAGTTTGGCCTTATATGCATCAACTCCGAATCATGTCTTTGGTCAATAGTTGGGTTTGCCCGGCTCCCGTGTTTTGCTACCTTATGTTCCGCTCTATCGGCTAAGGTGGCACCGGGAGAACTACTGCTATTGTGCCCTGGTTCACCTAGATGAGCACCTCAGTAGCGAAAGCCGAAAACTGACTGTCATGATAAAGCGAGAGACTGGTCAACCACTCGATGACTCAGTGGAATCTTTGTGATTCCTCCGCATTAACGAAGGAGCGGTTTCCCGGTCACGTATGTACGCGCACCGTATTTGGATGAACACGGAAGTACCAGGGGCTATATAGTAGCCCCACCGTCAAACTCCTATGGCTAAGTGAAAGTGTTAAAGCTATATAGTCTGATTGCCTTGTTCGCCGCGCTATCACCTCCTTAAATGGACCAAGATATTGGATCAAGTGTGAGTACGCACTTTACTGAACACCCCCGCATTATATGCGTGGGGGCTGAAGCCGACGACTGCAAACTTTCAGGTTATATAATACATACATAGACGGCCGCACATGAGGCACTATAATACTTTACGGGCAAAAGTATAAATACAGCCTTTATAATCAAAATAGCATTGTTCTTACAATCAAGATACATGTCACGGGAACATGGTACTCTTTGAGGACTGAGCCTCTATTAAACGGGAACTTTCTAGGACTTCTTCAAAATAGTGCTCGGGCGAGTCCTGACCCCCGGGCGGACCCCTGGTTGCAACAGCGGTGTCCTCCATCTGCGCCCAATATGTCTTAACATGGGAAAGAGCCATCCGCGCACCCTCTATGCACGCCGAGCTCTTGACAACGTCGATATGCGGCACAACACAAAGAAATCGTTGCACTAAACCAAAATAACTATCCGGACTTGGTTCCTTCGGTCACAGATGATTCACGACAGCCTTCATGGCAGGCTTGGACAACCTATGGAGCTTGGCCCACTCGGCCATTTGCTCATTCAACAGCAGCGGACGCCTTGGATTACTGAACTGCGACCAGAACAATCTTTCCACCTCATGATCTTTTGTGGGGACTGATTCTCCGGGTATTAATTTCCAGAAAATGGCCCTTGTGCTCACCAGCCCCAGGATAACTGTTAGCTGATGAGGCACCAACTTGATACAGAAATTCCAAGCAAAATACAAAATATGCAGTACAAGACCATTCTGGCCTGTGAGTACAACAAATGGCTTCTAGTGGTTGATGGCGGAAGCGGCTTGTGGATCATCAGTGTCTATGGGACTCCATGTTTCCACAGGAACATCTGACCAGGTTAACTCCTATCTTCGCGAGACTGCTATCACCGTTGCTTAAGTTCCGGGGCTGTCGGGTGGTCGCTCCTCTCCGCGCAAGAAAAATCTGGCCAAGACAATAGCCAGGGACAAGACAGTGAGTACTTTGAATGTCGCAAACATTATGAACACAGGCATAATATGATAGTGATATGCTGAAAATATTATATGAACATGACATCAGTCACCAATGATAAATAAAGCTCTGATGCGCACAAGCATGTTAAATATGAATATGCAATAACATGGCAATATTAAAATTTTGAAACAAATAATAAACGTTCCACAGTCGGGCGTCTGAGCGACACCACATACAGGGCTTTAAGAGAAATGCCACAGTCGGGCGTCTGAGCGACACCACATACAGGGCTTTAAAATAAATGCCACAGTCGGGCGTCTGAGCGACACCACATACAGGGCTTTTGAAAGAAATGCCACAGTCGGGCGTCTGAGCGACACCACATAAAGGGCTTTAAAAGAAATGCCAGAGTCGGGCGTCTGAGCGACACCACATACAGGGCTTTAAAAGAAATGCCACAGTCGGGCGTCTGAGCGACACCACATACAGGGCTTTAAAAGAAATGCCACCGTCGGGCGTCTGAGCGACACCACATACATTGCTTTAAAAGAAACAATCATAGTGAATATCCCAGAGGTAGAACCATCCCAGAGATACTCGATAATAACAATAATAACACGGGTTAGTCAACAATAACAATAATCATAATTATCCCAAGTCACAGGTAGTAATTCCAGTTCTGGTTTAACAGTTTCACCTCCGAAGACCGACATTAATACCGACACTTGACCCATCCCAGACTGTAGTCCTTAACCACGGACATGGCTATTCGAATAGGTTTTAATCTCTGCAGAGGGTGTACTCTTTACCCACGAGTAACGAATTTCTATCGGGACTAATTCCGTCTACGGTCTTTTTGTTCGAAACACACCTAACTTGCACACACCAGCTTAACTCACCTGTGTCTGGAATCACCCACGACACCTGTCAAGCAAAACTCTAAGTGGGGAGGCTACAACCTCGACGTAACATGGGATCACAAAATTTATACCACGCGCAAACTGGGGAAGCTATCCCCTTCGGCTACAACCGAAACACCCACGCTCCCGGACCCAGTGGCATGACTACCGGATGCCTCCAGTATCTTCCACCACGGCCTCTCTGTACGGTGTGTGCTAGGAAAGGGGTTGACAACTTACTGAACCGTACCCTACTTATCGTAGAGGCGAGAGGTAGTACAAAACAAGAATGGGGGTTACTGGCACAAGACTCGATCTACGGTCGACTCAGGAGGTTGTAATATTTCCTGCATGATTAACATAAAATGCATATATTTCAAACAACAGATAGAAACATCACGCGACATACCCCTCATGCCATACCGGACACGACCGTCTCGACGGAGGATTAGGTACAAGACCGTGTCTACCCAAGACAGAGGCCTTCCCGGCTTCCCTTCCGGTATGCAAGAAAGACGTATGACGGTGATTTCCATCACAAATCATACCAACTTCATCAGCATAAAATCATCAATATGCACCCATGGGTAGGATCATATCCTCACATAAAATGACGCATGCACGCGTCGAGGTGGTGTTATTACCGAGTCAACAACACACACAAAAGTATTACACCAGGGTTCAGAATGCTTGCCTTCAGCTCATGAGAATGAAGGGTGCATCCAAAACATCTTGAAATCTTCAAAAATCCTATTTAAAAGAATATATATGAATTAACACGCAACACAAAACAGCACTAAAAGTTGTTTTCAAAAATTTTCAAATAAATCTTAAAATAAACTAGACAATATTTGAAAGAGGTAGGAAAAAGAATTAATTCATTTGGAGCTGTATTTAAAAAGATACAGATGGTCAAAGTTTGGTCAAAATTCTGATATTTAAATAAGAACAGAAAAGAAAACGCTTTGAAATATACGTACACGTCGAAGGCGCATTTTGGAAATGCGCTTCCACTTATCCAGCATGGATTGTGCCTGAGTCGCTGACAGTGGGCCCGCCTGGCCCAGTAGTCAGGTTTGACTAGTCCACTTCCCTCCTCTTCCTCCGCCCGAGAGAGGGGGCGGGACTCCGGCGACGCTCGCCGGCGAACAGCGGCACCGCTCGACAAACGGAGGTCACCCGCGGGCTCAGAGGGTCGAGGCGGTTACTCCGGTGGTGGTTTTGTCCTCTGGGGTGGACGGAGCTGCCGGCGGCGAGCTCCGCGGCGGACGGAGGCCGTCGGAAAAATTGTGATCTCGCCCGCGGTGAGTCCCGATCAAGACTGAGTAGGGGGACGGACTCACGAGAGGGTGAGGGGGTTCCTGGTGGAGAGAGTGGAGAGGGGGAGGTCTTGGTGGCGCCGGAATGGCCTGGTTAGTGACGGCGGCTGGAGTTGCCGGAGAGGAAGGAGACGACCCTTTCCCATCGATCGACGGCTAAGGGGGTACGAGTGGGACGGTGTGAGACTGCCTTCGTGCGGGTTTGAGCTCGGGGTCTCCTTATATAGGCGATTGAGGTCGGTTTGCGGCGGCCGTGGATAAGCTTGCCGGCGACCGCTGTTCTGTAGCTAGGGCGACGTGGCGGCGACGCGCGCTAGAGGACGGAGCTGTGGATGAGCACGCACTGCTCCAGGAGGCAGGTGGCAAGCGCTGGTGGCTTGGGCGGCGCCGACACGGCCGGGGCTGCAAGCGTCCGCCAGCTAGCCACCACGGCCGTCCCGACGGTGGAGCTGTGGGGTGCCAGGTTGGTCGGGGTGGTGTGGCGGTGCAGGGGAACAGGGAGTGTTGGCTGGGACCGGTCACGGGCCAGATTGAGTGCGGGGCGTGATGCGGCGGCTCGGGCGCTCGTGGGTGCCAAACGCACGCTCTGGGCGCGCCCAGAGCATGCCCGGGACATGCTCGACGAAATGATAGGGCAGCCTAGAGGTCGCGGTTGAAGCTGGCAAGAAACAGGACTAGTCTAAGGTTAGCAAGGGACTAAAGGGACATGGTGGATTGGTCAGGGGTTCAAGTTTACTAAGTAAACTTGAAGTCATGCCAAATCTGGCTGTGCACTCAGGGTGTTTAATAGAATGTCAAAGGCACTTAGGTAGTTCTTGGAGTGGCCAAATTCTCCAGATCAGTGTCTCTATGGGTGCAAGAGAGGGTGGTGAAGTTAGTTTGCAAAAGGGGGAAACTTGCTAGTGCAAGTTTTGCAAAACTAGATTACTGGACAGGGAGTAGATGGCATTATTACATGGACCAAAAATGTTCCAAAGAGTGCATGCTCCTGGACTTAGGGGTTTTGCAGGGCTGGCTACAAGCATGAGAAAGCACAAGGTCACTTGAGCAAGGAAGGATGGGGTTGCAGTAGAAAACATAAGTCTGGTCCAGAATGAAAAAGAGGTTGATGCACTCAAATTTTTCAAAGGATATCACTATGTTTTTGCATAAAGTTGGATGGCATGCTACTACTAATATCCCATAATGATGGTGGAGGCTCTAGGGAAATATTTAAATGGGTTGTAGTGCAAAAATGCCCACTGGACCAGAGAAGAAAAACATGTGTAACACTCAAAATAAGCAATGAAATAATTTTATTATTACACAAGTGATCTGGGGGCATCACATGACATCTCCAAATTTTGGTTGGAAAATTAGTTAAATTTATCAACAGGTTGCAGTACAAACAGAGCTCCAAAAATTCAAACAAGCCATTTTAATGATTAAAGCTCAGTGTGAAATAATTTAATAAATAAATCTACTGATTAAGAAATTGTTATACAGAGAGCATAAAAGTTTAATATTTTTGGAAAGCTCCACTGGGAAAGATAATTATCCTCAAAATTAAAAGAGATGCTCTGAACTCCACAGAAAATAATCCAGAAAGAAAAATTTTAAAACTCGTGGCAAAATTTTAATTATCAAAAATTTGGTTAAATTTTTGGGATGTTACATCTTTCTGATCTTTGAAATACTCAGTCGCATCAGCAGCACTCTTTGCTAAATCCAAGTATGCGTCTGCAGAACTCCACAATTGTTCAAGAGGGGCATACTTCGGATCGCCGAACTTCGTCCGCAATAAAAAGGGCTTCCCAGCCGCGATATCTCCGGCTTGACGAAGCTCCTCCCGTGCCGCTCTTATTTCAGAGCGTGTTTCCTTGGCTACTTCCAAGGCCTTCTTTAGGTCAGCCACTTTGTCTTGGCTTTCCCTTTCAAGGAACTCATATCGGCTGGCGGCATTTTGCAGCTCAAGAGCCATGTTGGCTATTTTATCTCCGCTCTGGCGATGAGCAGCCTGTTCGGCTTTTAACTCTTCGGCCGTCTTCAGGGCGGCCACATCACTTCTCCTGGCTTGTTCCTTGGCTCGGACAAGTTCTGCCCGAAGGGTCTCCACGGCGGAAACTCCATCTGCAGTCAAAGCATATTATAGATACTAGCATCATGCTCCTCGTAATATTTGCTGACCACCCAAATATACATACCCTGTGCCTCGTCAAGCTGCTTGTTCACAAGCGTGATGTCCGCATCCGCCACGTCAAGCTGCCACCTCAATTTGGCAAAATCAGCAGTCCGGTCAGCCGCCGGACCCTCAGCCGCCTGCGCATGAAAGCAGCGCTATCATTACCTGAGACTATCATCCTTTGCTTGCCGCCTTTGGACGGCAACCGGAGTCTCAGGGGCTACTATCTATATAGAGCACACCTAGCGTGTGCGATACAGTAAAAAATATATATATTACTTTGCGTACCACAAAGCCTCTTAGTAGGCTCGTAAAAGCTTCATTCAACCCGCTTTTGGCGGATGAGATCCTCTCAACCACCGTACCCATTAAGGTATGATGTGCCTCTGAGATAGCCGCTTGCTCCAAAAGACCATCAATGTGTCCGGTTGTACATCGGATAGTCCCGGGCTTTTTCTGTTGGTCTCCTTAGGAGCCGAGAACCCTGGACTTCGGGCAGCTGAAGAGTTACCTTCTAGCCTTTGCGGATCAGGAGAAATCCTCCGCGACGACACCTCAGGGTTGTCCGTCTCACGAGGCGGGGAAGCAGGGGGAGGCGTTTCGCTCTCCATCATCTCCGGAAGAAGATCCCCCGAAGATGGACTTTGTTGAGAAGGGCAGTGAGCCATACTGCAAACCATATGTCTCGGTTGTTATTCTCAAAGAAAAAGCAGGATATATTTACCAAAGTGCCTTTGTTCACTTACAGCTCGGTTGACGGCTGGCCCCCTTGTGGGTGCTATGCGGTAAGGACGCCCTCCGAGGAAGGGCCCCCTAGTGAAGGTTTCTTCCCTCGTTTGGAAACCTCCGTTTCCAAGTCTTCAGGGGTTGTCCTTTTCTTCCCATGCGGAGAGGGGATCCTAGATTCACCTCCCCGATCATCCTCCTTTGCGGAGGCACTAATTCGCCCGGTTTGGACGTGTAACGCATGAAGCCCACTTTCGGCTTCTCTATTCCTCCCCTCATCTTTTCCTAATGGCACTTGATAGGGTGCGCGATCCAGCATCCTGGTTAATACAGGATCCAACGAGCCTTCAGGAAGAGGGGCCGAACACCCGATCCTCTCCGCCTTTCTTATCCAGTCCTGGCCGAGGGCAATTTTTCAGAATGATGTTGTGACAAATATAATAAACAGTATGTTCGGTCACGGAGTTACTTACTTGGGTATCTGGATGGTTGCAGTTCAGACTCGCATCCTCGGTGATGTCCGGACACTTTATTCGTGATCCGAAGAATAATCGATACATCCCTTCGAGCGTCACACCGAAGAAGTGTTGAGTAGTCGCGGTCCTTCCGGGTTGAACTCCCACATACGGAGAGATCGGCGTTGGCATGGCAGGACCCGACGAACTAGCATTAGTTGAATTACTTTGACAAGACTGACATCCCTCTGGAGGAGATCTCGAATGCGGTTTGCAATGTCAGCATGTCATTAACTGGCCCCCAGTCCAGCCCTTAGTTGACCCATGATGAGAGTTGGGGCGGAGGGCCCGAGCAGAAGGCTGGGGCGGCCGCCTGCTTTGTACCTCAGGGTGCTGTGTTGTAAAACCATTCCCCTTGCCATAAGTCGGACACCTCCGGGAAGGAACCCTTTGTCCATAGGGCGTTGGCACCTTTGCTGATTATAGCGCCTCCGCACTCCGCGTGTCACCCGTCGATCATCTTCGGCTTCACATTGAAGGTCTTGAGCCATAAGCCGAAGTGTGGGGTAATGCGGAGGAAGGCCTCACACACGACGATAAACGACGAGATGTGAAGGATGGAATCTAGAGCTAGATCATGGAAATCTAGCCCGTAATAGAACATGAGCCCTCTTACGAAGGGATCAAGACTAAAGCCTAGCCCTCGGAGGAAGTGGGAAACAAATACAACACTCTCGTTGGGTTCGGGAGTGGGGATAACCTGCCGTTGAGCAGGTAGCCTGTGGGGGATTTCGGCGGTCAGATACCTGGCCTCCGTAAGCTTCTTGATGTCCTCCTCTGTGACAGAAGAGGCCATCCACTGGCCTTGAAAGTTGGATCCGGACATGGTTGAAGATCCGGAGCGCTTAGCCTGAACCTTGGGTGTTGGAACACGAGGTAGGGGAAGGGAAGGATCGAGCGTGGAAAGAAAAGGACAGGTCCTGGCCCCTTTATAAGGAGGGTGAATATCAAGCGTCCTCCGCGTGGCCGTTTGGAACTTGCCTAAAATCGAGGAGTCATACTAACATGCACGGTAGGGTTACCCACACCCGTATTGATGAGAATCCCGTGATAAGGGGAACACGATCTCTGCTTTGACAAGACATGCCAATAAAACCGCCTCGCAATACGTGTAGTAGCAGGCTGGAAAAAAATGGTTCGTATAATGACCGGGCCGCGGCGTGATGTCACACTATGAAAAGTTGTCAGCAGATTATATTTGTGGAATATTGTGCTCTCTACGGTGGTATGTGGAATTTGTTTTGCAGAGCCGGACACGATCCTTGTGTTCAAAATCTTCTATGGAGTATTCGGAGAAGGAACCCTCCTTGCAATGCCAAAGATAATCTGCACGCTGGACTCATCGTCATTAAAGCCTGGTTCAGGGGCTACTGACGGAGTCCTGGGTTAGAGGTCCTCTGACAGCCGAACTATGTACTTGTGCCGGACTGTCGGACTATGAAGATACAAGATTGAAGACTTCGTCCCGTGTCCGGGTGGGACTCTCCTTTGCGTGGAAGGCAAGCTTGGCAATTTGGATATGTAGATTTCCTTCTCCGTAACCGACTCTGTGTAACCCTAGCCCCCTCCGGTGTCTATATAAACTAGAGGGCTTAGTCCGTAGGACAACAACAATCAGAATCATAGGCTAGCTTCTAGGGTTTAGCATCTATGATCTCGTGGTAGATCAACTCTTGTAATACTCATATCATCAAGATCAATCAAGCAGGAAGTAGGGTATTACCTCCATAGAGAGGGCCCGAACCTGGGGAAACATTGTGTCCCCCGCCTCCTGTTACCATTAGCCTTAGACGCACAGTTCGGAACCCCCTACCCGAGATCCGCCGCTTTTGACATCGACAGAGCCCTTTGGCCAAGTAGTCTTGGCGAGCTTGCTCATCACAGCACCCCCGCACTCCGCCCGTTTCCCGTCGACTATCTTTGTCTTAACACTGAAGGTATTGAGCCATAAGATGAAGTGTGGGGAAATACAGAGGAAGGCCTCGCATATGATAATGAATGCCGAGACATAAAGAAAAGAGTCCAGAGCTAGATCGTGAAAATCTAGCCCGTAATAAAACACGAGCCCTCAAACGAAGGGATGAAGAGAAAAACCTAGCCCTCAGAGGAAGTGGGAGATTAATACGACCCTCTTGCCAGATCTGGGGGGTAGGAATAACCTGCCCTTGAGCAGGAAGCCTGTGGGGGATTTCCGTGGTCAGGTATCTTGCCTCCCGGAGCTTCGCGATATCCTCCTCTGTGACGGAGGAAGCCACCCACCGGCCTTGAGGGCTGGGTCCAGACATGACTGGGAGGCGCGAAGCGATTAGCTTGAACCTTTGGTGTTGGAACTCGAGGTAGGTGAGGTTGTGGGAAGGCTTGGCGTAAATGAAGAAGGACGAGTTTTGACCCCTTTATAAAGGCGATGAATATCCCCCTCCCGGGCCTTAAAACATGCCTATTCCCAAGGAATCATGCCAACAACGTAGTTGGGTTATCCACGCCCGTAATAGTGAGAATCCCGCAATAAGGGGACACGATCTCTGCTTTGACAAGACGTGCCAATGAAACTGCGTCTCGAAATATGGAGTGGCAGGCTAAAAACGGTTTGAATAATGACCGGGCGGTGATGTGATGTCACGCTGGGTGAAATTGTCAACAGATTGGACTCGTGGAATATTATACTCTCTATGGTTGTGTGTGAGATTTGTTTTGCAGAGCCGGACATATTTTTGTGTCAGAAGACCATTGTGGAGTATTCAGAGAAGGAACCCGCCTGACAATGCCGAAGACAATCTGCGCGCCGGACTCAGAGTCATTGAAGCCTGGTTTAGGGGCTACCAAGGGAGTCCTGGATTAAGGGGTCCTCGGATGGCTGGACTATTAACATGGTCCGGACTGTTGGGCTATGAAGATACAAGACACAAAACTTCTTCCCGTGTCCGGAAGGGACTCTCCCTTGCATGGATGGCAAGCTTGGTGATTCGGATGTGTAGATTCCTTTCTCTGTAACCGACTTTGTATAACCCTAGTCTCCTCTGGTGTCTATATAAACCGGAGGGTTTAGTTCATAGGGTATAATCATAGTCACATTGGCAAGACTTCTAGGGTTCTAGCCATTACGATCTCGTGGTAGATCCACTCTTGTAATACTCATATTCATCAAGATCAATCAAGCAGGAAGTAGGGTATTACCTCCATAGAGAAGGCCCAAACCTGGGTAAACATCGTGTCCCCTTGTCCCCTGTTACCATCAACCTCAGACGCACAGTTCGGGACCCGCTACCCGAGATCCGCCGGTTTTGACACCGACAGCAGGGCCGTGGCGGCCCTGGGGGTCAAGCTTCTCACCATCAATGGCGACTCTCAGATCCCCGTCAACTTCTCCAACAAGGAATACAAGCCTAGGGACGAGCACATGGAGGCATCCCTAGAAGAGGTACGCAAAATTGAAAAACGCTTCTTGGGCTTGTACTTGCAGCACTTCCCATGTGGCACGAACAAGGAGGCAGACGGCATCACCAAGAGGGTGTCCCGACGCGAGCCCCAGAATCCTGGCATTTTCGGGAAAAGGCTCTTCAAACCAACGGCAACCCCCCTCCCCGCTGCAGGCCTAGCGCTGCTTCAGGAGGAGCCATCCCTGCCCCCCTCCTCGGGCGCCTTGGCCTACAGCAAGAACTCAGGAGCCCGCCTGCTCCTGGCGCTGGAACCTCAGAAGGGTGTCTGGACCGAAGAGTTCAAGGCATACCTGCTCCGCGGCACCCTGCCAGGGAAGGAAGAAGATGCGGAATGCGTGGCCCGTCAGGCCACCGCTTACTGCTTGCAGGACAACGAGCTCTACCGAAGGCTCCCCAACATCGATGTCTTGTTGCGATGCATATCCAAGGAGCAAATGCGCGAATTGCTGGCTGACATGCACGGCGGGGATTGCGGGCACCATTCTTCATCACGCACCCTCGTGGGCAAGGTGTTCCACATCGGGTTCTACTGGCCCACGACGCTCAACGATGCCATCGAGCTGGTGCGATCCTGTGAGGCCTGCCAGTTCCACGCCAAATAGATCCATCAGCCTGCTCAGGGCCTCCAGAACATCCCTCTCTCATGGCCATTGATGCGGCTTGAACTACGTCGGTATTTCCCCAAAGAGGAAGGGATGATGCAGCATAGTTATGGTAGGTATTTTCCTCAGTGATGAGACCAAGGTTATCAAACCAGTTGGAGAACCATGCAACACTATGTAAATGGTACCTGCACACAAAGAACAAGTACTTGCAACCCGACGTGTAAAAGGGGTTGCCAATCCATTTCGGGTAACGGCGCCAGAAATTGGCATGAGGACGGGAGAAAGTTGTAATAATTTGATATGCAAATAAAAGCAAATAAAATTCAGTGAGGTTTATTGGAATTTTGAAAATATAGATCAAAAAATAAAAGCAAATAAAATAGATCTTGAAGGCAAATATGATAAAGAAGAGACCCAGGGGCCATAGATTTCACTAGTGGCTTCTCTAGAGAAAAATAGCATACGATGGGTAAACAAATTACTGTTGGGAAATTGATAGAACTTCAAATAATTATGTGATATCCACACAATGATCGATCATTATATAGGCATCATGTCCAAGATTAGTAGACCGACTCCTGCCTGCATCTACTACTATTACTCCACACATCGACCGCTATCCAGCATGCATCTATTGTATTAAGTTCGTGGAAAAACGGAGTAAGTGAGCCTAGCTCACTAGGTTAGTGGAGTGGATGTACAACCCAGCCACCCAGGTTCAAGTCCTCGCGGGTGTGAATTTGGGTTCTTATTATTTATTAAAAGAACTCGTTGTCGGGGGCTTCCCCTACCGCTTTCCTTTAAAAAACGATGACATGATGTAGACAAGATCTATTCATGTAGGAATATACCCCATCTTGTTATCCTTAATAGTAACGGTACATACGTGTCATTTCCCCTTCTATCACTGGGATTGAGCACCGTAAGGTCGAACCCATCACAAAGCACCTCTTCCTGATCTAGTCGGCCTAACTAAACCAAAGATTCAAAGAAGAAATACGAGGCTATAAGTAATCATGCATATAAGAGATCAAAAGACTCAAATAACTTTCATGGATAAAAACATAGATCTGATCATAAACTCAAAGTTCATCGGATCCCAACAAACACACCGCAAAAAGAGTTACATCAAATAGATCTCCAAGAGACCATTGTATGGAGAATCAAAAGAGAGAGAGAGAGAGAGAGGAAGCCATCTAGCTACTAACTACGGACCCGTAGATCTACAATGAACTACTCCCGCACCATCGGAGAGGCACCAATGAGGATGATGAACCCCTATATGATGGTGTCTAGATTGGATCTATGGTTTCTGGAACTTGCGGCGGCTGAAATTGTTTTTCGTCGACTCCCCTAGGGTTTCTGGAATATTTGAGTATTTATAGAGCAAATAGGTGGTGCGGGAAGCGGCCGAGGTGGGCACAATCCACCAGGGCGCGCCTGGGCCCCCGTGCGCACCCAGGTGAGTTGTCCTCCCCTCAGAGCCCCCCTCTGGTACTTCTTTGGTCCAACAGGTGTCTTCTTGTCCAGAAAAATCTCCAAAAAGTTTTGCTGTGTTTGGACTCCGTTTGGTATTAATTTTCTGCGATGTAAAAAACAGGCAAAAGCCAACAACTGGCACTGGGCACTATGTCAATAGGTTAGTCCCAAAAAATGATATAAAGTTGCTATAAAATGACTATAAAACATCCAAGAATGATAAATAACAACATGGAACGATAAAAAAAATTATAGATACGTTGGAGACGTATCAACATCCCCAAGCTTAATTCTTGCTCATCCTCGAGTAGGTAAATGACAAAAACAGAATTTTTGATGTGGAATGCTGCCTAACATGTTCATCACATATTCTTTTCTTTATAGCATGGACATTTGGACTTTTATATGATTCAAAGCAATAGTCTAGTTTTGACGTGAAGATTTCAATACTCAAGCATATCAACAGGCAACCATATCTTTCAAAATATCAATACTAGAGTAAGTTATCCCTAGCTTATTATGCTCAATCATTGATCCATTCATGAAACACACTCAAATATTAGCTACACCCAATGCTCGGGTACGATCATAGTGACCCTTAGTTGGTGCTTTATAAGAGAAGATGGAGACTCAAATAAAAATAAAATTGCATAAAGTAAAAAGAAAGGCCCTTCGCAGAGGGAAGTAGGGTTTGTAGAGATGCTAGAGCTCAAAGCAAAAATGATAGAGATAAAACATTTTGGGTTGCATGCTTTTCCTATCAACGAAAATGATCGTGTAGTTCCCAATACTTGCCATGCTAGACATATCATAGGCAGTTCCCAAACAGAAAATAAAGTTTATTCCTTTTCCACCATACTTTCACATTCCGCGGCTAACCGAATCCACGGGTGTCGTCCATACCAATACTTTCCAAGGAATTTATTATTTGACAACATAAAGTAAATTCATTTTTTTCATTTCAGGGTCGGGCATCCCTAATACCTTTGTCATACTCTCATGCAATGACAAGTAAATAAACACTCATCTTGAGAATAACACATCTAGCATGGAAAAATATCGGCCACCCCCTACCGTTTCATGAGCGGTACGAGCACACAAAAAAGGAAATTTATTTTGAAATTAAAGATGTCACATACAAATTTGCTTAGAACGGCACGGAAATACGGCATATCGGTAGGTATAGTGGACCCATGTGGCAAAACTGGGTTTAAGGATTTGGATGCACAAGTAGTGATCATACTTAGCGCAAGTGAAGGCTAGCAAAAGATTGGGAAGCATCCAACCAAGAAAGAAAAAATCACATAAGCGAGCATTAAGCATAACTAACACTGAATAATGCACGACAAGTAGGATGTAATTTCATTGCATAACTATTGACTTCCGTACTTGCATAGGGAATCACAAACCTTAACACCAATATTCTTACTAAAACATAATTACTCATTAACATGGCTCACATATCACTATCAACATATCGCAAAATTATTACAAAGAATCAGTTTATTTTGTCCAAAAATCTTCATGAAAGTTTTTATTATATCCCCCCTTGAATATCTATCACTCTGGGACTAATTTCATATGTTGCTATTGACAGCTCAAATGAATCTAAGTGAAGAACATGAGCATAAAAATTTCTTCTCTAAAAATAATTTAAGTGAAGCATGAGAGAATTTCTTCAAAATTAGTAAAGCCCACCGTGCTCAAAAAGATATAAGTGAAGCACTAGAGAAATTCCCTCAAAAACAGGTTTAAGTGAAGCATAGAGAGCAATTCTAACAAGTCATAGCATAATTGGCTCTCTCTAATAAGTGTGTCCAACAAGGATAGACGACACAAAATAAAAAGCAAAACAAGCAAAGACTCATACAATACAAGACATTCCAAGCAAAACTCATAATATGTGACAAATAAAAATATAGTTCCAACTAAAATACCGATGGTCGTCAGAAGAAAGAGGGGATGTCACTCGGGGGTATCCCCAAGCTTAGTTGCTTGCTTCTCTTTTAGATAATAGCTTGGCATGCCATGGGGCATCCCCAAGCTTAGGATCTTCTTACTGCTTATTCCTTCATCCATCATGATTGAAGGAAATATGCCCTAGAGGCAATAATAAAGATGTTATTTTATATTTCCTTATTCATGATAAAGGTTTATTATTCATGCTAGAATTGTATTGATCGGAAAGTAAATACATGTGTGAATACATAAACAAACACCGTGTCCCTGGTATGCCTCTACTAGACTAGCTCGTTGATCAAAGATGGTTAAGGTTTCCTAACCATAGACATGTGTTGTCATTTGATAACAGGATCAGATCATTAGGAGAATGATGTGATGGACAAGACCCATCTGTTAGCTTAGCATAATGATCATTCAGTTTTATTACTATTGATTTCTTCATGTCAAATACATATTCCTTTGACTATGAGATTATGCAACTCCCGGATACCGGAGGAATGCCTTATGTGTTATCAAACATCACAACATAATTGAGTAACTATAAAGATGCTCTACAGGTATCTCTAAAGTTGTTGTTTGAGTTGGCATAGATCGAGATTAGGATTTGTCACTCCGAGTATCGGAGAGGTATCTCTGGGCCCTCTCGGGATACACATCATAAACTTGCAAGCAAACGACTAAGGAGTTAGTCACGAGGTGATGTATTACGGAACGAGTAAAGAGACTTGCCGGTAACGAGATAGACCTAGGTATGAAGATACCAACGATCGAATCTGGGGCAAGTAACATAACGATGTACAAATGGAATTACGTATGTTGTCATAACGGTTCGACCGATAAAGATCTTCATAGAACATGTAGGAGCCAATATGGGCATCCAGGTTCCGCTATTGGTTATTGACCGGAGAGGTGTCTTGGTCATGTCTACATAGTTCTCGAACTCGTAGGGTCCGCACGCTTAATGTTCGATGACGATATTGTATTATATGAGTTATGTGATTTGGTGACAGAATGTTGTTTGGAGTCCCTCAAAGTACAAGTGCTCCCTGGGTGATTTTGGTAATTAATGTCAACATATCTCTTGTTGGACTAACATTTTCATCTAGTATATTTCATAGAGTTCAACAAAGGCGTGGCATGGACAATAGGATTTGGAACCCCTTCAAGATGCTAAGGACAAATATTGGCAAAAGCTCAAGACTCTTCATTTCTATTTTAGTGATCCAAGATCACATAGAGTCCATAGGAAAAGCCAATACTATTAGAAGGGGATGAGGTGTTGCTTAACGGTCTACTTGCTCAAAGTGCTTAGTGATATGCTCCACAGCCCTCAACCACTTTCTCAATTCCAAATATGTCCAAAACCTAAAGCCAAACTCGGCCCCACCAATTTGATTCATCCGGCGCCACCGAGTTCATTGACATAGCCACTACCAGAAACCCTAATCAGTTCGGTCTCGCCGATAGGATCTCGGTCTCACCGAGATGGCCTTGCAAACTCTCTGTTGCCTGTTGCAATTATTTCGGTCTCACCGAGATGTGCAATCGGTCACACCGAGTTTGCCTGACCAACTCTGTGTTTTCTCATTGCTGAAATCGGTCTCAACGAGTTCATGCAATCCGTCACATCGAGATGAGGTTTTGCCCTAACCCTAGCTCATCGGTCCCACCGAGTTGATCCCGGTGGTCCCACCGAAAACCCTAACGTTCACATTTTGAACTAGATCGGTCCCACCGAGTTTCTTTATTCAATCTCATCGAGTTTGGTAAAATGTGTGTAATGGTTAGATTTTGTGTGGAGGCTATATATACCCCTCCAACCTCTTCTCCATTTGAGATAGAGCGATCTTAACGTGCCCACACTTCCACTACTTATTTTCTGAGAGAGAACCACCTACTCATGTGTTGAGACCAAGACATTCCAATCCAACCACAAGAATCTTGATCTCTAGCCTTCCCCAAGTTGCGTTCCACTCAAATCTTCTTTCCACCATATCCAAATCTGTGTGAAAGAGTTGATTGTTGGGGAGACTATCATTTGAAGCACAAGAGCAAGGAGTTCATCATCAACACACCATCTATTACCTTTTGGAGAGTGGTGTCTCCTAGATTGGTTAGGTGTCACTTGGGAGCCTCCGTCGAGATTGTGGAGTTGAACCAAGGAGTTTGTAAGAGCAACGAGATCGCCTACTTTGTGAAGATCTACCCTAGTGAGGCAAGTACTTCGTGGGCGATGGCCATGGTGGGATAGACAAGGTTGCTTCTTCATGGACCCTTAATGGGTGGAGCCCTCCATGGAGTCGCACAACCATTACCCTTCGTGGGTTGAAGTCTCCATCTACGTGGATGTACGATAGCACCACCTCGGAACCACGCCAAAAATCTTCGTGTCTCCAATTATGTTTGCAAACTCCAATCCCATCCCTTTACTTTCTTGCGAATTGCCTTCTTTACTTTTCGTTGCTCATATACTCTTGCCATGCTTGCTTGAAATGTATTGTGAACGCTTAAACTTGTGCTAAAACTCCACCTCAACTTGAAGAACTTAAAAACTGCTACTTTTGCTAGTTGAGTGTCTAATCATCCCCCTCTAGACACCTTTTCTCGATCCTTTCAATTGGTATCAGAGCATTGGTCTCCATTGCTTTGGTTTAATCACTATTGGAGGAAGATGGATGAGTCTACGATGGGGAGTTTTAGACGTAGAGTGCCTATGCTTGATGGAGAGTTCTATAATGCTTGGAAAAATGAGATTCTTGAGATTTTCAATGAATATCAATTGAACAAGTACATTACTAGCCCTTGTGCGCACCTTATTGATCCATTGCATCCTACCCCCGATGAGTCTCTTGACATGATTCGCACTCTTAGAACTATCAATCTTATCATTAGAGGATTGCCTAGAAATTTGATTGTATGCTTGCCTACTCTTGAATGTGCTTACACCATATGGAGATATCTTTAGGAACGCTTTCAAGACTACTCCTTGAAAAATTTAGATGAGATTCTTCAACAGTCCATTGATTTAAATAAGATGAATCCTAATGATCCTAAGTTTGGTGATTGTCTATTTGAGCTTCGTAACCTTATGCGTGCCAAAGGAGATGTTGGAATCATTAGTAATATCATCCCAGAAGTCATTAGAATTCATAAAGATGCACATTGTCATGATCATAAATCTAATGAATCTCTCTCTCTAGGTGATAATCAATAACAAGACGATGTTGAACATGGATACTATGATGAGGATAATGATAGTGACTTTGATCTCGATGAGTCTATGAGACACTTTGGTCTTATGGCTAACCTTCGCAGCTACATGGCTGGAGGAAAGGAATGGGTTCTTGATAGTGGATGTACCGATCACTTGACTGGAGACAAGGATATGTTTTGTGAGCTTGCTGAAAACAACGACCCTTGAAAGTATGTCACTTTTGGTGATAACTCAAAGGGTAAGGTGGTTGGCCCTGGTAAGGTGGCCATCTCACATGACAACTCCATACAAAATGTATGCTCGTTTAATCTCTTGGCTATAATTTACTTTCTGTATCTAGACTAGCCGATTTCAGTTTCAATGTCTTATTTAGTGAAGTGGATTGCCGAGTGTTTTGAAGAGATAATCATAATATGGTCTTTACCAGAATACGTAGAGGTGATCTATACATTGTTTATTTCACTAAAAAGGCTCAACCTAGAACTTGCTTAATTGCTAAATCTTCTAAAGGTTGGTTGTGGCATAGAAGGTTAGTTCATGTGGGCATGTGAAATCTTGATAATCTTATTAAAGGTGATCATATCCTTGGTGTTAAAGATGTTATATTTGACAAGGATAGACTTTGCAGTGCTTGTCAAGCAGGAAAACTAGTTAGAGGAAGTCATCCCGTGAAGAACATCATGACCATGAGAAGACCACTCGAGTTGCTTCATATGGATCTTTTTGGTCCCAACGCCTACAAGAGTCTCAGTGATAACTCGTTCAGATTGGTCATTGTTGATGATTTTTCAAGATTTACGTGGGTGTTATTTCTTGATGATAAATCGCAGGTCCAAAATATCTTCAAGAACTTCGCTAGGAAGGCACAAAATCAATTTTAAGTGAAGATCAAGAAGGTTCGCAGCGACAACAGAGCGGAGTTCAAGAACGCCAATGTGGACACGAAGGGATTTCACACGAGTTCTTGGCTACGTACACACCTCAACAAAATGGAGTTGTTGAGAGGAAGAACTGGACTCTTATTGAGATGGCGAGAACGATGCTTGATGAGTACAAGATGCCAAAACACTTTTGGGCAGAAGCGGTTGAGATAGCTTGTCATGCAAAAAATCGTCTATATCTTCACAAGCTACTCGGCAAGACGGCATACAAGCTTCTCCGGTAACAAACCCCAAGTTGGACAATTCGAGTATTTGGCCCAAAGTGCTATATTCTTGATAAGCATCGTCGTTTGAAATTTGCTCCTAAATCTCATGAAGGTTTCCTACTCGGTTATGGCTCAAACTCTCACACTTACCGTGTCTACAACAATTTCACCGAAAAGATTGAAGAGACGGTAGATGTTAAGTTTGATGAATCTAATGGCTCGCAAGTAGAGCAATTGCCAATTGATGTTGGAGACAAAGACCCCGCGGAAGCAATACAAGACCTGTCTATTGGCAAGATTCGCCCAACGGAGGTGAAGGATAGTACGTCGTCCATCCAAGTGGAAGCCTCAACTTCACGCCAAGGTGAACCACAAGTTGACGTGGAGGCATCCACAAGTGGAACACGTCAAGATAATGGAAACGAGGATGTACAACAAGATGAACCTCATCGACCTCCTTCTCCACCTCCACAAGATAACAACAACGCCAACAACAATGAAGAGAGACAAGAGGAAGAACAAGACAATGAAGAGGATGTTACACCCTGACCCAAACAAAAGCTCTCATGAGTTCGAGCAAGAGTCTCAAGAGATCATCCCGTCAAACAAATCTTCGATGATATTCAAACCAGGAGAATTACTCGCTCTAAAACTCGTTTGCTAACTTTTGTGAACATTACTCATTCATTTCTAGTATTGAAACTATGAAGGCTGAAGAGGCTCATGATGATCCGGATTGGGTGAACACCCTGCATGAAGAGCTATACAATTTTGAGATCAATCAAGTATGGACGTTGGTTGAAAAGCCCGATGAGAAGAACAATGTCATTGGAACCAAATGGGTGTTTCATAATAAGCAAGATGAAGATGGACAAGTTGTACGCAACAAGGCCCGTCTTGTCGCCCAAGGCTGCACTCAATTCGAAGGTATGGACTATGGTGAGACATATGCCCCCGTTCCTAGACTTGAATCAATTCGCATCTTACTTGCTTATGCCAATCATAATGATATCACATTATACCAAATGGACATTAAAAGTTCTTTTCTAAATGGTGAAATTGAGGAGGAAGTTTTTGTTAAACAACCTCCTGGTTTTTTTAATCCCAAGAAACCCGATCATGTTTACAAACTTCACAAAGCTCTTTATGGTCTTAAACAAGCTCCTAGAGCGTGGTATAAATGCTTGACTAAGTTCCTTGTTGGAAAAGGCTCTGAGATTGGAAAATTGATTCTAAACTTTTTACCAAAAGGGTTAATGGTGAATTATTTGTGTGCCAAATTTATGTGGATGATATCATATTTGGTTCGACTAACCCTCATTTTTGTGAAAAGTTTGGAAGGCTAATGTCGGAGAAGTTTGAGATGTCTATGATGAGCGAACTCAAGTTCTTTCTTGGTTTGCAAATCAAGCAAACTAAGGCGGGTACCTTTGTTTCCCAAACAAAGTACACCAAGGGCTTATTCAAGAAGTTCAACATGCAAGAAAGCAAAGGTATGAAAACACCCATGCCTACTAGTGGACATCTTGACTTAACTAAGGATGGTGAACCGGTTGACCAAAAGGTTTGCCGCTCTATGATTGGTTCATGGTTATATCTATATGCCTCCCATCCCGATATTATACTAAGTGTGTGCATGTATGCACGATATCAAGCGACCCCCAAAGAATGTCATCTTAAGGCTGTGAAAAGGATAGTGAGATACTTAATACATACACCAAACTTTGGCATTTGGTACCCTAAGAGGTCTTCTTTTGATCTTGTTGGCCACTCTGATTCGGACTATGCCGGTGACAGGGTTGATAGAAAGTCCACTTTGGGTACTTGTCAATTTCTTGGTAGATCTCTTATGTCTTGGTCCTCAAAGAAACAAAACTCGGTATCCTTATCTACCGCCGAAGCGGAATACATTGCCGTTGGTTCATGTTGTGCTCAATTTCTTTGGATGACCCAAACTCTTAAATATTATGGGATACATGTGAAACATGTTCCATTTCTTTGTGACAATGAAAGTGCTATTAAGATTACTTACAATCCCGTGCAACATTCTCTAACTAAGCATATTGAAGTTTGTTATCATTTCATTCGAGATCATGTTGCTAAAGGTGACTTCATTCTTAAGCATGTTCATATCTATAAGCAATTGGTGGATATTTTCACCAAACCGCTTGATGATAAAGTATTTTGCCATTTGTGAGGTGAATTGAACATCATTGATGCCTCAAACTTGGAGTAGAAACTCCATTTGTATGCATGCAAGGCATGAGGCTTTCTATGACCAATCCTTGATATTTCTCTTATGATCATGATCATATGTCAGTGTACTAAAGTAAGGGCACTCCTTTGTACCCCTTACTTGTGCGTGGGCAGTCAGAGCCGCGCCCACGGCCACACTTGGCAAGGCAAGGGAAGGAGGCCGAAGCAGCAAGATGGTCAAAGCAACGCCAAGACGCAAATACAAAGAGAAAGAGGGCATGACACGCTCCCCCGGTGAAACCCTTGCCGTGGAAGCCTCCGCAACCACGACAAGAACCTTGCCAGGGCAACTTGCCCAACGCCAGCGGAGCGTGCCATCCTTGAGCCCCAGGTTTTCCAACACCACCAACCATGTTGGGACCAAGGCTCGGGAGGCACCTCCATGATGGCATGCAGATCTTTGTGAAGATCATGAACACTCCAAGTCAGAGAGGATTAGAAGAAGACAAACCTCGGTGAGATCCTTGCCGAAGAAACCCACAACACCTCCGGCAAGATCCTTGCCGGGGACGACCACGACGCCACGGCAAGACCCTTGTCGGGCCCCCAGCAAGGCCCTCATCGAGGACATCCGCGGGGCCACAGCCAGGCCCACACCCGCCAAGTTTCCACCGCTGCTCCCATGTAGCTGCCAGCCCACCAGCTAGGCAGGCACCTGCATGTCGACGTGAGGCTTCCAAGCCAACTTAGCAAGCGCCTACGTGGTGGCATGCAAATATTCGTGAAGGCCCTACCATCGCGCCACCTCAATAGCTTGCCAGCTTACATGGCACCATGCACACCGCTGTCCTGGATGCATGTCGGAGCAAGGTGGGGCGACGACGGACGGGACGGGGGCTGGTTTCCGTTCTTCATAAAGTGAGAGGGACACTTAAGGGGTGCATTAAACGCGTTTTGTCCCGTAATGGCCAAGCGATAAGCTTAGCCATTGTACACTGATTCCTCCTCATGTGTGCCACTGTGATGATCCCCTTGACTATAAAAGGAGGCCCTAGGCATCCAGGAGAAGGATTAGGCCCCTGAGACAAGTTACACTCATCGTAGCTAGCTCAAGAAATCCAAGAACACTCAAATAGACACAAAAGCAGGACTAGGGTATTACGCATCCTCGCGGCCCGAACCTGGGTAAACGACCTGTGTGCTTCTCCTGATTGCTGATCCCGCTCTTCTCACGACCCCGTGCCCCGCAACCGTAGTAGGGATTCTCGTGATCCCATAGGTGTCGTTTCCACCGACATATTTGGCGCGCCATGTAGGGGTTTGGGTAGTCGCGAGAATCTGGTTCGGTCGTCAGCCCAGCAGTTCTCTGTCGCCATGGCTTCCAAGGAAGAAGGCGACCAAGCGAGCAGCACTGTCGGCGGATGCAGCAAGTGTTCGCGCGATGACAAGAAAGCTAAGTCATGCAAAAACTCTGTGTAATTCCTTTTCATATGAGGTTATCCTCCTCGGAGATCTTTCCTTTGTATGAGAAACCTGCAGGCTGTGGGGCCCTTCCATTATTGGCAACGCCCTTGGTCTGTTTCGAGTCTGCTCAACAGATCGAGCGGCTGCCCCGAGAACGGCAGGGTGGCCTTTCGCTATTGGCAACGCTCTCGCTCTGTCTCGAGTCCGCTCGACAGATTGAGCGGCCACGCTGAGAACGGCAAGGTGGTTCGCACGGCAGCAAGCACACCGTGCCGGGTGCTAAAGGATCCGTCCTTCAAAGCGCTGCGGTTGGGTTCACGCGCCGGCAAGCCTGCCCAATTGGCATAGGGTGGACATACAAGGAGAGGTTGAACAGGGAAATAACATGCATCGTTTTAAAACACTACAGAGTTAAATTACATCAATTGTTGCTGCGGTTCTAACTAAGGATAAACATTGTCTTGGTCATGAACCTACAGCGGCGATAAGAAACGGGGTGCCTAATCCCGATGCTGGCCCTCTACCCTCTGAATTCCGCCAACGCGGCTGATGATGGGATCGATACGCTCCTCAAGCACTGTGAGGTCTTCATCCTCCGGCAAGCTATCCAGCACGGCGTCGAAGTCAAGGTTGGGGTTCCAGTATGCCAGCTTGGTGAGGACTTTGGTCATGGTGCCCCGGCAAAGTATCCGGGCCTCGCTGGCCAGGGAGCTCGCCCAGTTGGAGTTGAATTGTTCCAGGGCTCCAAGAACACGCTCGAAGAATAGGGTCAGCTTGGCGTTGGGCTCACATTCGGCTCCGGGGCATACCTCACGTCCGGCATCCCCATGTCGGCCAGCTGCTTGGTGATCCTGTTGGCGACGTTGGCGAGGCGGCTGATCCAGAGGTTCTTGCCCTCCATGAAATCCTCGTGGTTGGCGGCGTCGTTCTTCCGCAGCTGCCTCTCCTCCGCCAGGCTCTTGGTCTGGGTTCCCTCCCGGGTCCTGACCTCTGACAGCATCCCCTCAAGGCCCTCCAGCTTCAGCTTCAGGTCCTTGATGGATTCATTAGCGTGGGAGAGCTGCTCGGCCTTGTCGAGGATGTCGGCCTACGCCATCGTCAAGGCGCACTTAACCGTATCTTTCTCCTTCGCCAGCTCCTTGGTCCTGTTCTTCAGGCCATCCCGCTCAACCTCCAGCTCCTTCACCTTGTCACCGTGGGCTAGAGCTTTGGCATCGAGCGCTTCCTTGTGCTTCTACTCCAGCTCCCGGGTCCACGCCCCGGCAAGCTTCTCGACCTCCTCGTCCTTGCCGCGGAGTGTGGCGACAAGCGCCACCTCACCGGAGAGGGGGTCCTCCTCCTGAGAGTCCAGCTCTGCCTGGCGCTGGGATCGGGCGGCCTCGGCCTTGGTGGCCTCTTCCATCGCCGCCTCCTGGACTTTCTTGATGTCGGCCTCCTTCAGGAGAAGCTCCAGCTCGCGCTCCGTCAGCTGGCCTTGGGCGGCCTTCAGCTCTTCGTGGGCTTGGCGGAACCAGGCCTGTGCCTCGGCGATGTGCTCCCCGAGGACCACCTCCGCCTTGCCCACCACCGCCTCCCTGGACTTCGCCTTGTCTAGGCGGGCGCGGTGGAGCGCCTACAGCTTCCAGAAGCTGGCGCCCATGGCCCGTAGAAGCTTCTCCTCCTAGGTGCCACCGCCACCAGGGCTCGGTTCCTTGACGACCTCGAGCCCGGCGGCGGCGAGCACTTTGTCATCAAACACCTCCCCCTCGGCCGGTGCTCTAGTGCTCTCCATCCCTGGGAGGTGGACTAACAAGTTTTCGCCCACCTTCAGATACTTGCCTGAGCCGGAGGCAGCGGACGAGGAGGATTGGTCATCAACCACCTCCTCCTCGGGAGCGGCCTTGCCGGCCTCCCCGACAGCGCGCTTGCCAACCTCCGCGGAAGCGCCCTTGTCAACCTCCTCGGCAGCGCCCTTGCCGGCCTCCTTGGCGGCAACATCGCCGGTCTCTCCATCAAACCCCTTGGCGGCATCCTCGGCCGTGGTCTTGGCGTCCTCTTCGGCGGCGATCTTGTTGGCCTCAACCTCGGTGTCCATGGCGGCCTCCGTGATCATGGTATCAATGTCCCCTTGGTCCACCAAGGTGGGATCTAGATGCCAGAAGGGAGGATGAGGCGAGGCCAAGATCAAGGTTCAAAAAGAAGAAGAGTAAGGAAGAACAGGTGACTCACCCGTGCCGGGCTGAGAAGAAGTGGCCCCCTCCCCGCCAACATCTGTTACCGGGACGGGGCCACCAGTGCCCAAGTCTACCTCCTCCTCCTCCGTGCGCATGGGCTCGGTGTCTGGCGCCCTTGCCGGGGACACCCCTTGGGGCGGTGTGGTCGATGGGGGTGGCGTGGTGGGGGTGGCCCTTGGTGGCTCCTCCTGCTGCTATCCCCCTCCTGCGGCCACGGCAAGGTTAGTACCAAAAAGTCGCACCCCGGTGCACGTTGATGGGGAGTAGGTGGTGAACGCATGATGGGCGTGAGCCGGGGGCTGTGCCACGGGCTGCTGTCCGGACTACTCTCTACCACCAGCGACGCCTTTGTGGTACCCGCCGGGGGCTGCCTGCCCGTCGAGCCCTTGGCCTTCTTCGCCGCCCACTGGGCCAGCGTCTCCATTTCCCTGTGAAGACAAGAACGAATCAAGGAAGGCGGCACGATTGGAGAGGACGGGAATGATGAGGGGCGGAATGCTTACTCGTCCTCCACCTCCTCTTCTGCTACCTTCCTCTTCCTCCTCGGGCTGAGGGACGAAAAGTCGAAGGTGACCTTCGTGCCGGTGTTTGCGGGAGGAGGGGAAGGCGATGGAGTCCGGTAGCGCTTGGATGAAGAAGAGGCAATCGCCTTCTTCTTCGCCACCGCGGACTTCTTCTTCGCCACCGCGGCCCTCGTCATGTGCGCGGTTTCCCCCTAAACCCCTTGCCGCGTCTCGGCCATGCCGGACCGGGCCGGCTCGCCAGAGCTGGCCCGACACAGGACGCGTCCTTTCTTCATAGTCGAGGGGGCATCGGCCTCGGCCTCCTCCTCGGATGATTCCTCGACCACGTCCTTGACAACGGGGCCTCGGTGCTGACGCCACCCACCTCCCTGGCAGACTTCGCCCACTGGGCGAGCTCCTTCTCTTCTGCGGCGATGGCGGCCTCATTCTCCATGCCGCCGGCGTCGCCGACCACCCTGGCAAGCTCCGCCTCCGCCACTCTGGCGGTGATGTAGTTCAGCTCCTCCTGGGTGGTGTCCTGGATGAGCAAAGGCTCGTCATAATCAAGTTCTTTGACCAAGTTGTCGAAGAACTCCTGCACCTCGCGTGCCGGGGGCTCAACCCAGGCTGGATCAAGACCATGCACATTGCAGACCGGCATCATGGCGAGGATGTCGGCCTACCGGGAGTTGTTGCTCAGCGGGACCACTCCTGGCAGCAGCCCGAACATGGGACCCTTGATGGCCTTGCCAGACTTTGCGGCCTTGCGGGCCCTCTCCACCCTGCCATCGGCGAACACGTCGAGCTGGAAGAGCCTCTGGCAATACCAGGAGCGCCCCATCACCATGAGGTTGTGCTTCAGGCCGGTGCGGAGCCGCATGATGTCGGCCGCATTCCTGAAATCCCAAGTCGGCCTCCCCTTATTGTGCAGTGGAGCGATTCGATGGCGGATGAAATCCGCCGCAATCATCTTGAGGGTGATCCCGGCCTCGGTGAGGCGGCAAATCCTGGTGGTGGCAATCGAAAACTTCTTGTCATCAGCGTCGAGGTTGCTCCAGTTCGTGCCATGGGTCGGTGGCTCCCGATGAACACCCTGGCAGAACTCCAGTGGGTTCTCCTCCATGATCCAGCACCACCGGCCCTCCACTCCTCCCACCTCTCCGTCATGGCACCCTCTGGGTATGCGCTTTTCCCCTGGGCCCTTGGGATCCAGTCGACGCTCCAAGTAAGGGTGCCCCGGGGTTGGATGTGGGGGGAGAAGTAGTGGCGGAAAAGCACCGTGCTAGGAAACACCCCAGCGAAGCCCTCACAGAGGTGGGCAAAGCACGCCAAGCACGCCACGACATTCAGCATGAGATCCAATAGATGGAAGCCAAAAGTGTGCATGACATCGTTGAAGAAGTCAGAAAAAGGAGGGCAGAGCCCGCCGAAGAAGAAGTCGACGAAGAATGCGCACCATTTTGAGCCACCCTTATTGCAATCAGCGGGGATGACGCGTGTGGCAGGGTGCCCTATCATCTCCATCCCCCACAAAGGCCTAAAGTAGTCCTTGAGGTCGAAGACGTTGATTGACGACGGGGAGAAATAGGCGATCTGTGCCTGCCGCGCCACCGCCTCGCTCTCTGGCGCCTCCTTCTCCTTTGTGTCGTTGGCTACACCCTTGCCCTTGCCAGATTTAGGCAGCATGGTGGATGGGAAAAGGGCGAGGGGTTGAAAGCAGTGGGGGGCGCAGCTGCAGTGAGCAGGAGCGAAGGCTTGAGGAGGAAGAAGATGGGGATGGCGATGCCGAGATTGGGGAAAGCACAGAGGGTAAATGAGCCACACGCCCGTGGTTATTCCTTTTTATGGGGAAGGCGCGGGCCGCCTCTTTACCATTTATTACGACGTGATGCATGCCTGCAGTGACCGCCCCACGCATGGCCCCCACATCACACACGACCGCCACGCCGCACATTCAATGCGGGTCGTGGGGAAGCGCAGCGGACGAAGAATACTGTGGTAAAAACCGCCCCGCCTGCCCGCGCACCGTTTTGGGCCTAGCCCAACAACGCGTTGCGCTTATGTGTGGCCCAGGCCCGGGGGCTACTGTCGGTGTACTAAAGTAGGGGCACTCCTTTGTACCCCTTACTTATGTGTGGGCAGTCAGAGCCGCGCCCACGGCCACACTTGGCAAGGCAAGGGAAGGAGGCCGAAGCCGCAAGATGGTGAAAGCAACACCAGGACGCAAAGACAAAGGGCAAGAGGGCAGGACATGCTCCCCCAGCGAAACCCTTGCCGGGGCAGCCTCCGCAACCATGGCAAGAACCTTGCCGGGGCAACTTGCCCGACACGAGCGGAGTGCGCCACCCTTGAGCCCCAGGTTTTCCAACATCATATGTCTTGGATCCATACTTGTACCCTTGCATGTTATCTAACACTTGTAGGTACTTGGATAAGCATGAATCTATGAGATTGCAACTCACTCACATCTTGAGCAATCTCTACATCATCAAGTATCTACAATATGGTGGTTGAAGACAAGGAATCATGAATCCTTTCAACATATCCTTTGACAATTTCTATATATAAAATCTCATTTGATATCAAGTTACATGTTTGTCATTTTTGGATACAGAAGTGCTCTTACTTGCAAAACTAACCCATGTAGGTAGATGAACTCAAACTACAAGCGGTGCTCCCAACTCTTGATGAACTACATCAACCTTGAGCATCCTACACAAGTTCAACTAAATGTTCAACACCACCACCCAGGTATGTCATTCCATCTTAGAGAAGCTTTACCCCAAGTCATGGGTCAAACTAGCTCAACAAGATGTGAATACATCTAAATGCTTAAACGAAAAATGGCAACCCCATTTTGAGCTTAAACGATGAGTATGACCTATGATCAAGTGACCTCACTTGACTTCTCAGTCAATATACTCTAACATAGGTGACTTTGTTGCCGACCAATTCTAGATGAAGTTCTATAGTGTTTCTTTGTGTTCTTGCATTTGTCTCTTGCTTGCTTGATCCCCTTTCAAAAAATACTTCAACTAGATTTCATTTTGTTTGTCTTTTATTTTCTGCATTCCCTGCATCTAATTCACTTCAAATCCTTTAGTTAATTCCTTGCAAATCTTTGTGAGATATTATTTGCCAAGTGAGCTGAGATGACAAAATATTTCCTCTGTATTGAACTCGGCCTCACCGATTTCTGCCTATCAGCTAGACCGAACTATAACATTACATTGTAGAGTGTTCATCGGTACAACCGACAAGGATGAACCCGGTCTGACCTATATGCATCATCTCTAACACTGCCAACTCGGTGTCACCCATGAAAAAGAATCGGCGTCACCAATTTCACTACTGAGAAAACATTTTGCCATTGCAATTGCCATTTATTTTCCAGCTCCACTCGATGATTCTTATCCTCTACTCGCATCTTAAACTACATGTTGCTTTGTCATGTGACTCAAGGACCAAACCTGTTTGACTCATGCTCCAGTAGATCCCTTCTTGGAAATTGATGTCAAAGGGGGAGAGAAAGCACATCAAAGCTTATCACATAAGAGAGAAAGCATACTTTAAGCTTCTCTAGATGCCTATTATCCATAGAGGAGATAAGTCACATGTCTTTAAGAGGGGAAAGACATGTTAGTAGATGTTACTTTGCTCTGTCTTTGCTCTAATTTTCTCTTACCCTATCTTCTCCCATTATCCAATATAAGATTCAAGGGGAGAAAAAGTTCATATCTAAGGGAAGAAAATATTTGGAATTCATTGCATATCTTTAATCCTTGGGGGCTTGTCTATATCCAAATAGAGTACTAAGTGCTCACTCACTATGTGTCATCCCAGTCTTGGTACTCTTGTGGTTTCCTGAACTTGCTCTGATTAGTTGGTGTTCTTGTGTTATCTAACCCTATTTTCTCAAGTTCATCTTTTCGAAAGTCAGCTTAAGACCACAAGATAAGTATATGCATCACACTCATGTGCATAATGATCTCTTGCTGATGTATATATTGTTTGCAAGAAGGACTCATGAACATGAAGGTACATCTTCTGTATTTACATCATTTGCTCTGATGCATATAGCCAAGATACATGTAGCTCATTGTTTGCTCTGACATGCTTATGCATTCACATGATTTCATAGTCTATCTTCACATGATTGCATACATGTAGGGGGAGCCAATACATGTTACATGTCTTTCCAAAGCTTTACTTGTTACTCTTCATATCTTTATCTAAAGGTTTGACGTATGTTGTCATCAATTGCCAAAAAGGGGGAGATTGAAAGCAAAAGTGCTCCCTGGGTGATTTTGGTAACTAATGTCAACATATCTCTTGTTGGACTAACATTTTTATCTAGTATATTTCAGAGAGTTCAACAAAGGCGTGGCATGGACAAGAGGACGTGGAACCCCTTCAAGATGCTAAGGACAAATGTTGGAAAAATCTCAAGACTCTTCAATTCTATTTTAGTGATCCAAGATCACACTGAGTCCATAGGAAAAGCCAATACTATTAAAAGGGGATGAGGTGTTGCTTAATGGTCTACTTTCTCAAAGTGCTTAGTGATATGCTCCAAATCCCTCAACCACTTTCTCAATTCCAAATATGTCCAAAACCTAAAGTCAAACTCGGCCCCATCGATTTGATTCATTCGGTGCCACCAAGTTCATTGACACATCCACTGCCCGAAACCCTAATCAATTCGGTCTCACTGATAGGATCTTGGTCTCACCGAGATGGCCTTGCAAACTCTCTGTTGCCTGTTACAATTATTTCGGTCTCATCGAGATGTGCAATCGGTCACACTGAGTTTTCCTGACCAACTCTCTGTTTGCTCATTGCTGAAATTAGTCTCACCGAGTTCATGCAATCGATCACACCGAGATGAGGTTTTGCCCTAACCCTAGCTCATCGGTCCCACTGAGTTGATCCTGTTAGTCCCACGGAAAACCCTCATGTTCACATTTTGAACTAGATCGGTCCCACCGAGTTTCTCTATTCAGTCTCATCGAGTTTGGTAAAATGTCTGTAACTGTTAGATTTTGTGTGGAGGCTATATATACCCCTCCACCCCTTCTCCATTTGAGAGAGAGCCATCAGAACGTGCCCACACTTCCATGACTTTTTTTCTGAGAGAGAACCACCTACTCATGTGTTGAGACCAAGACATTCCAATCCAACCACAAGAATCTTGATCTCTAGCCTTCCCCAAGTTGCCTTCCACTCAAATCTTCTTTCCACCATATCCAAATCTGTGTGAGAGAGAGTTGAGTGTTGGGGAGACTATCATTTGAGCACAAGAGCAAGGAGTTCATCATCAACACACCATCTATTACCTTTTGGAGAGTGGTGTTTCCTAGATTGGTTAGGTGTCACTTGGGAGCCTTCGTCAAGATTGTGGAGTTGAACCAAGGAGTTTGTAAGGGCAAGGAGATCGCCTACTTCGTGAAGATCTACCCCTAGTGAGGCAAGTCCTTCGTGGGCGACGACCGTGGTGGGATAGACAAGGTTGTTACTTCGTGGGTGGATCCCTCCGTGGACTCACGCAACCGTTACCCTTTGTGGATTGAAGTCTCCATCAACGTGGATATGCAATAGCACCACATATCAGAACCACGCCAAAAATCTTCGTGTCTCCAATTGCAGTTGCACACTCCAATCCCATCCCTTTTCTTTCTTGCAAATTGCATGCTTTACTTTCCGCTGCTCATATGCTCTTGCCATGCTTGCTTGAAATGTTTTTTGAATGCTTAAACTTGTGCTAAAACTCCACCTCAACTTGAAGAACTTAAAAACTGCTACTTTTGCTACTTGAGTGTCTAATCACCCCCCCTCTAGACACCTCTTCTTGATACTTTCAGTCTCTGATGACATCATGTACATGACAAGGAGTCTCGAAATGGTCGAGAGGAAAAGATATATAGGACGAGGGTATTCGGACACCGAAAGTATTTCGGGGGTATCGAGTACTTATCGGGCACTGGAAGGGGTTCCGGGCACCCCCGACAAAAGATATGGGCCTTAAGGGCCCAGAGGGGAAACACATCAACCACAAGGGGCTGGTGGTCCCCCCATATAGGCCGGCCTAGGAGGAGAAGGAAAGAGGGGAAAGGAAAGGAAAGGAAAGAGGGGAATAGGATTCCCCCTTCCTTTCCTGTCCCCCCTCTTTCCTTCCCCCTCCGATAAACATGGCAGGGGAGCACGGCCAAGGGCAGGAGCCCAAGTAGGATTCAGACATACTTGGGGCACCCCTTGGCCTCTCCCCTCTCCCTCCCACCTATATATATTGTTGGGGGTTGGGTGCGACATATGCCAATGGATGGCTTATCATGGTGGGAGCGAGTAGAACGTCCCCGGTGCCTGGAAGCGGGATGAGGCGTAGACATGAACGCCGGCATACTTTACCCAGGTTCGGGGCTCTCCTAGGAGATAACACCCCTAGTCCTGCTCTGCGTGGTCTCCGCATGATCACTCTGGCACAAGTGATACAAAGGTGCTCCTTGATCTATATGCTAGAGGTAGGAGAAGGCAAGGCTAGCTCTCTCCTGCTCTAGGGGAGTGGCTAGTTCTAATGGGGAGGGAACCCTTTGCATGGGTGCCCTAGGGGCTTTATATAGGCCTACCCCCCAGGGGTACAATGGTAATCTGGCCGGCTACTAGGCCTAGCTGTCAGTGTCTCCTACCTCCGGCTTCTCCGCCGACTACCGGGCCCCACCGCTTGGTGGGCCCCGCCGACTGCTCTGGTACGGAGTCGACAGGCCGCTCCCGCCGCTGGCGGGTCTGGTTGGTCGGTGCTCATTATAGCCGTGCTGCTAATGACGCGGGCTTGGTCAAATCAGTGTGGCTACAGTCCCGCCGCCTGGCGGGAGATCATTGTAGCCACACTTGGTCTCATCAGGTTAATGGTGCACTTGCTTCGAGGGAAGGGACGGCCGCCTGCTGGAGGCCGGCCTTCCCTTGGTCTGACTGGTTCGGCGTACGCCGTCATCTGAGGTGTCACTGCCCAGTAGGGCCCGCAGCCCGTGGGTGGTACTGACAGGCCGTCATGGGGAACAGAGCTCCGCTTGTCTGGAGTGACGTCAGGGGAAGGTGGCAACAGTGCCACGTCGTGCGGAGATCTCCGCCTGTACGAGGTACTGTGGCCACGCCAAGCCCAAGATTCGAGGGTGAGGGGCTTCACTGTAGCCACGCCCCATCTTGTCCTCTTGATGGGGGCACAAACTCTGACGGCAGCAGGTGGCCGCCTGATTGACGCCGTCCTCTCTAGAGGTCGGCTGACTAGAGCCGGCTGCTTGTGGTGTCGTCTGTAGGTGGTTGGCCGTCCTCCGGGGGCCGGCCGTTGGGCTAGCCGGCCCCCGGAGGGCGGAGCTTCAGCTTGGGACACTGCGGGCGAAGCGGACCCAAAGTTTTGATAGGTTCAGGGACTCGGGTGAGGCTACTAGTGGCCCATTACTCCGACAGTAGTCCCCGAAGCCGGTGAGGCGTTGTGGTCAAGGGGCCGTGAAATCTCAGCGGCTTCCCCCCTCACCAAGCTCTGGGAGAATGCTCGATCCGCCTTGCGGTGGGCCGGCTGCTGGAGTCGGCCTCGACTAGGCGGGATTTCCAGCCGATTTTGAACTCCAAGGTGGGAAAACAGGTGGCGTGCCTGCTAAGCTTTCCCGCACCGCCGCCCGCCACAGGCACGCCAAGCGGCGCACGACAGCCCGGCCAGCCTGCCATCCCACGCTCCTGATGGGACGTGACAGCGGGCCGGGCCCGCCACTACTGGGCCTCGGCACGCGGGCGGATCCGCTGTGCCGAGGTGGGTGGTTGCGATTCCCACGAATGTTCAAGGCGCGGTAAATGCGTGCGGTAAACGGGGGGTCGTGGGGTCATGGGCGCAGTTAATCCCACGAGCCCATGCCCCACCCCCTCGGCTTCGTAGGCCGAGGGCTATAAGTAGGGGGGAGGGGTGCAGTGGGGCACGCGCGCCCCCTCCCACTCTCTCTTCCTCCTTCTGCTCTCTCCGCCATTGCTCTGCTGCCGCTCCGCGCTTGCCGTGGTGCTGCCGCCGTTCACCGCCGACGCACTCCTCCTCCTCTCGCGGTCCCACCTGAAGCCATGGCGCACGAGAAGGGCGGCGACTGGGACAGGTCGACGGTGATCGAAGACCACATCTCCTTCCTTCGAGACACGTGCCGGATGCCCAACGCGGCGTTCGTTAAGGCGCGGGTGTCGCCGGTGGAGGAGATTTCACCGGCGCCGAAGGGGAACGAGCGGGTCATCTTCCGCTCGCACCTCCTCCGTGGCTTTGACCTTCCAGTGAGCAGCTTCCTCCACTCGTTCCTCGACTTCAACCATCTCCAACCTCATCATCTGATGCCCAACACCGTGACCCCGCTCTCCGCCTTTGTCACAGCGTGCGAGGGCTACATCAGCATCCTCCCCACACTCGAGCTGTGGGGAGCATTCTTCTACGGGAAGCTGGGCACCTCTGCCAAGGAGACGGCGGCCGAGTGCGGTGGATTCGTCACCGTGCGCCGGCCGGAAAAAAGGAATGCCTTCCCCGTCATCAAGTTGTCACAGCCGGTAAAAATTTGGCAGCAATCTTACTTTTATGTTGAGAACATCGATTCGGCTGTCGACTTCATCAACCTGCCGGCCTACGAGGCCGCCCCCCCTACCGGGCTCCGGCCCAACTGGGGTTACAAGACGAAGCTGGTGTCAGCGGACACAGCGGCCACCATAGGCCGACTCCGGGTGCTCCAGGAGTCGGAGGGCCTCGTGGCCTCCGACCTCCTCAGCGCCTTTGTCGAGCCTCGGGTCCTCCTGCTCTAGGGCCACCCTCATCGGATCTTTCAAATTAGCGGGTAACGCGACCCGAACTGGCTGTGCACAAAGGAGATGCCGACTGTTGAGGTCGTGCGGATAGTGAACGAGATCTCCGACCTCAAGGTGTCGGAGGGAGACTGGTGGTACGGGAAGCGGCCGTATTCCCGTGATGATCCACCACCTGCCGTAAGTTCCTTGGTTTCTTCCTTCAGCTCTGTTTTTCAGTCTAGTTCTTGTCGTGATGCGACTCCCTTCTGGAGTGCAAATTTATATGTCCGAGACAACGGCCACCATCGTGGGACCGGGTGGTGACTACCTGCCGGACAGGGTAGTGAATGATGTGGACGACCCTGACTTGGGGGTGGCCGCCTTGGCGGACGACGCAGTAGGCGGCGGCGATGGAGCAGGCGGCTTCGAGGAGGGCGGCGGCGTGGAGACCTGGCCTGACGACGACGAGGACGAAGACGAGCCACGCCCCGCCCGGAGCACGGCCAACACCGGCATAGGCCCCTCTACTGGGCCGCCCGCCCGTGGCGGTAAACGCAAGCGAAGCAAGGCGCAGCCCTGTTTGGTAGCACACCGAAAAAGCCCAAGAACCCGGCCGCGGCGACCAGGCGGAAAGAAGTCGCGGCCAAGGTAGCCAAGTATCAGAGGCAGCCGAAGGTGCCTCATGGTGTCGGCGTAAGTATCCTTCTCATGTTCCACCTCCTCGCCGACCCGGTCTAAAAAACTTTTTTGTCTTGTCTTCTTATCTCAGGGCCCCGCTGACTCTCGAGAAGTCGGGCGCCGCCTCGGTCATCAGGTCGGCGGAGACCTCCTCCACCAGCCGGCAAATCGACCCGGCCGCCGACCTCCGGGAGGCAAGAGAGCGGAACCCGCGGGAGGCGCGTGAGGAAGAGGTCGACCGTCTGGCGAAGGCGGAGGCGGACAAGGACGCAACATCCGCGGCGAGGAAGCTGGCGCAGGCGGAGGCCGAAGCCGCGGAGAAGGAGCAGCTCGCGGAGGCCGCACGCCACCAAGAGTCGCTGCTTGTGACGCCCCTGAACACTGCGCCACCTCCGCCGGAGTTTCAGGCGACGACTGGGGGAGCCGGCGACGAGCAGCCGGTCAGGGAGAGGGAGGGCGGTGACGTGGCCATGCCGGACGTCATCGTGCCGCTGTTGGGGAACATTGCAGAAAATTAAAAATTTTCCTACGGTTTCACCAAGATCCATCTATGAGTTCATCTAAGCAACGAGTGATAGGAGTGCATCTACATACCCTTGTAGATCGCGAGCGGAAGCGTTCAAGAGAACGGGGATGATGGAGTCGTACTCGCCGTGATCCAAATCACCGATGACCAAGTGTTGAACGGACAGCACCTCCGCGTTCAACACACGTACGGAGCGGATGACGTCTCCTCCTTCTTGATCCAGCAAGGGGGAAGGAGAGGTTGAGGAAGAAGGCTCCAGCAGCAGCACGACGGCGTGGTGGTGGTGGAGATGCAGTACTCCGGCAGGGCTTCGCCAAGCAACTGCGGGAGGAGGAAGAGGTGTAGCAGGGGGAGGGAGGCGCCAAGACTCGGGGGTGCCTGCCCTCCCTCGCCACCTGCTTTATATAGGCCCCCAGGGGGGGCGCCGGCCCTGGAGATGGGAATCTCCCAAGGGGCGGCGGCCAGGGGGGTGGAGTGCCCCCCAAGGCAAGTGGGGCGCCCCCCACCCTAGGGTTTCCAACCCTAGGCGCAGGGGGGGGCAAGGGGGCGCACCAGCCCACTAGGGGCTGGTTCCCCTCCCACTTCAGCCCACGGGGCCCTCCGGGATAGGTGGCCCAACCCGGTGGACCCCCGGGACCCTTCCGGTGGTCCCGGTACAATACCGGGTGACCCCGAAACTTTCCCGATGGCCGAAACAACACTTCCTATATATAAATCTTCACCTCCGGACTATTCCGGAACTCCTCGTGACGTCCAGGATCTCATCCGGGACTCCGAACAACATTCGGTAATCACATACAATTCTTCCTAATAACCCTAGCTTCACCGAACCTTAAGTGTGTAGACCCTACGGGTTCGGGAATCGTGCAGACATGACCGAGACAGCTCTCCGGCCAATAACCAACAGCGGGATCTGGATACCCATGTTGGCTCCCACATGTTCCACGATGATGTCATCGGATGAACCATGATGTCGAGGATTCAATCAACCCCGTATACAATTCCCTTTGTCAATCGGTATGTTACTTGCCCGAGACTCGATCGTCGGTATCCCAATACCTCGTTCAGTCTCGTTACCGGCAAGTCACTTTACTCGTACCATAATGCATGATACCGTGACCAAACACTTGGTCACTTTGAGTTCATTATGATGATGCATTACCGAGTGGGCCCAGAGATACCTCTCCGTCATACAGAGTGACAAATCCTAGTCTCGATCCGTGTCAACCCAACAGACACTTTCGGAGATACCTGTAGTGCACCTTTATAGTCACCCAGTTACGTTGTGACGTTTGGTACACCCAAAGCACGCCTACGGTATCCGGGAGTTACACGATCTCATGGTCTAAGGAAAAGATACTTGACATTGGAAAAGCTCTAGCAAAACGAACTACATGATCTTGTGCTATGCTTAGGATTGGGTCTTGTCCATCACATCATTCTCCTAATGATGTGATCCCGTTATCAACAACATCTAATGTCCATAGTCAGGAAACCATGACTATCTGTTGATCAACGAGCTAGTCAACTAGAGGCTTACTAGGGACATATTATGGTCTATGTATTCACATGTGTATTACAATTTCCGGATAATACAGTTATAGCATGAATAAAGACAATTACCATGAATAAGGAAATATAATAATAATCCTTTTATTATTGCCTCTAGGGCATATTTCCAACAGTCTCCCACTTGCACTAGAGTCAATAATCTAGTTACATTGTGATGAATCGAACACCCATAGAGTTCTAGTGTTGATCATGTTTTGCTCGCGAAAGAGGTTTACTCAACGGATCTGCGACATTCAGATCCGTATGTACTTTGCAAATATCTATGTCTCCATCTTGAACATTTTCACAGATGGAGTTGAAACGACGCTTGATGTGCCTGGTCTTCTTGTGAAACCTGGGCTCCTTGGCAAGGGCAATAGCTCCAGTGTTGTCACAGAAGAGTTTGATCGGCCCTGACGCATTGGGTATGACTCCTAGGTCGGTGATGAACTCCTTCACCCAAATTGCTTCATGCGCTGCCTCCGAGGCTGCCATGTACTCCGCTTCACATGTAGATCCTGCCATGATGCTCTGCTTGCAGCTGCACCAGCTTACTGCTCCACCATTCAACATATACACGTATCCGTTTTGTGACTTAGAGTCATCCAGATCTGTGTCGAAGCTAGCATCAACGTAACCCTTTACGACGAGCTCTTCGTCACTTCCATAAACGAGAAACATGTCCTTTGTCCTTTTCAGGTACTTCAGGATATTCTTGACCGCTGTCCAGTGTTCCTTGCCGGGATTACTTTGGTACCTTCCTACCAAACTTACGGCAAGGTTTACATCAGGTCTGGTACACAACATGGCATACATAATAGATCCTATGGCTGAAGCATAGGGGATGACACTCATCTCTTCTTTATCTTTTGCCGTTGTCGGGCATTGAGCCGAGCTCAATCTCACACCTTGCAATATAGGCAAGAACCCCTTCTTGGACTGATCCATTTTGAACTTCTTCAAAATATTATCAAGGTATGTGCTTTGTGAAAGACCTATGAGGCGTCTCGATCTATCCCTATAGATCTTGATGCCTAATATGTAAGCAGCTTCTCCAAGGTCCTTCACTGAAAAACACTTATTCAAGTAGGCCTTAATGTTGTCCAAAAGTTCTATATCATTTCCCATCAAGAGTATGTCATCTACATATAATATGAGAAATGCTACAGAGCTCCCACTCACTTTGTTGTAAACGCAGGCTTCTCCATAAGTCTGCATAAACCCAAACGCTTTGATCATCGCATCAAAGCGAATGTTCCAACTCCGAGATGCTTGCACCAGCCCATAAATGGATCGCTGGAGCTTGCATACTTTGTTAGCATTCTTAGGATCGACAAAACCTTCCGGCTACATCATATAAAGTTCTTCCTTAAGATGTCCGTTAAGGAATGCTGTTTTGACGTCCATCTGCCATATCTCATAATCATAGTATGCGGCAATTGCTAACATGATTCGGACGGACTTCAGCTTCGGTACGGGAGAGAATATGTCTCATCGTAGTCAACCCCTTGAACTTGTCGATAACCCTTAGCGACAAGTCGAGCTTTATAGATGGTAACATTACCGTCCGTCTTCTTCTTAAAGATCCATTTGTTTTCTATCGCTCGCCGATCATCGGGCAAGTCTGTCAAAGTCCATACTTTGTTTTCATACATGGATTCTATCTCGGATCGCATGGCTTCAAGCCATTTGTTGGAATCTGGGCCCGCCATCGCTTCTTCATAGTTCGAAGGTTCACCATTGTCTAACAACATGATTTCCAAGACAGGGTTTCCGTACCACTCTGGTGCGGAACGTGTCCTTGTGGACCTACGAAGTTCAGTAGCAACTTGATCCGAAGTACCTTGATCATCATCATTATTTTCCTCTCCAGTTGGTGTAGGCTTCACAGGAACATTTTCCTGAGCTGCACTACTTTCCTGTTCAAGAGGTAGTACTTCATCGAGTTCTACTTTCCTCCCACTTACTTCTTTCGAGAGAAACTCTTTTTCCAGAAAGGATCCGTTCTTGGAAACAAAGATCTTGCCCTCGGATCTTAAGTAGAAGGTATACCCAATGGTTTCCTTAGGGTATCCTATGAAGACACATTTTTCCGACTTGGGTTCGAGCTTTTCAGGTTGAAGTTTCTTGACATAAGCATCGCATCCCCAAACTTTTAGAAATGACAACTTAGGTTTCTTCCCAAACCATAATTCATACGGTGTCGTCTCAACGGATTTAGACGGTGCCCTATTTAACGTGAATGTAGCTGTCTCTAGAGCGTGTCCCCAAAATGATAGCGGTAAATCGGTAAGAGACATCATAGAGCGCACCATATCCAATAGAGTGCGATTACGACATTCGGACACACCGTTACGCCGAGGTGTTCCAGGCGGCGTGAGTTGTGAAACGATTCCACATTTCCTTAAGTGCGTACCAAATTCATGACTTAAATATTCTCCTCCACGATCTGATCGTAGGAACTTTATCTTTCGGTCACGTTGATTCTCTACCTCATTCTGAAATTCCTTGGACTTTTCAAAGGTCTCAGACTTGTGTTTCATTAAGTAGACATACCCATATCTACTCAAGTCATCAGTGAGAGTGAGAACATAACGATATCCTCCGCGAGCCTCAACGCTCATTGGACCGCACACATCGGTATGTATGATTTCTA
Organism: Triticum dicoccoides; assembly: GCF_002162155.2. Lineage (NCBI taxonomy): Eukaryota > Viridiplantae > Streptophyta > Magnoliopsida > Poales > Poaceae > Triticum > Triticum dicoccoides. The sequence goes on from NC_041383.1 coordinate 275,645,661, forward strand.
ATAAGTTGGTTGCTCGCTCCATTGTTCCGGAGAACGGAGTCTTGGTCATTTTGCCCATGAGGCATGGTTCGCATGTGTCAAATGATTCATAATCTAGAGACTCTAAAAGTCCATCAGCATGGAGCTTCTTCATGCGCTTGACACCAATGTGAGCAAGGCGGCAGTGCCACAAGTGTGTGGGACTATCGTTATCAACTTTACATCTTTTGGTATTCACACTATGAATATGTGTAACATTACGCTTGAGATTCATTAAGAATAAACCATTGACCATCGGGGCATGACCATAAAACATATCTCTCATATAAATAGAACAACCATTATTCTCGGATTTAAATGAGTAGCCATCTCGTATCAAACAAGATCCAGATATAATGTTCATGCTCAAACTTGGCACTAAATAACAATTATTAAGGTTTAAAACTAATCCCGTAGGTAAATGTAGAGGTAGCGTGCCGACGGCGATCACATCGACCTTGGAACCATTCCCGACGCGCATCGTCACCTCGTCCTTCGCCAGTCTCCGCTTATTCCGCAGCTCCTGCTGTGAGCTACAAATGTGAGCAATGACACAGGTATCAAATACCCAGGAGGTACTACGAGTACTGGTAAGGTACACATCAATTACATGTATATCACATATACCTTTAGTGTTGCCGGCCTTCTTGTCCGCTAAGTATTTGGGGCAGTTCCGCTTCCAGTGACCCTTCCCCTTGCAATAAAAGCACTCAGTCTCAGGCTTGGGTCCATTCTTTGACTTCTTCCCGGCAACTGGTTTACCGGGCGCGGCAACATCCTTGCCGTCCTTCTTGAAGTTCTTCTTACCCTTGCCCTTCTTGAACTTGGTGGTTTTATTGACCATCAACACTTGATGTTCTTTCTTGATTTCTACCTCTGCCGACTTCAGCATTGAAAATACTTCAGGAATAGTTTTCACCATCCCGTGCATGTTATAGTTCATCACAAAGCTCTTGTAGCTCGGTGGGAGCGACTGAAGGATTCTGTCAATGACCGCCTCGTCCGGGAGGTCAATGTCCAGTTGGGACAGGCGGTTGTGCAACCCAAACATTTTGAGTATGTGCTCACTGACAGAACTATTTTCCTCCATCTTACAACTATAGAACTTGTCGGAGACTTCATATCTCTCGACTCGGGCATGAGCTTGGAAAACCATTTTCAGCTCCTCGAACATCTCATATGCTCCATGTTGCTCAAAACGCTTTTGGAGCCCCGGTTCTAGGCTGTAAAGCATGCCACACTGAACGAGGGAGTAATAATCAGCACGTGACTACCAAGCGTTCATAACGTCTTGGTTCTCTGGGATGGGTGCTTCACCTAGCGGTCCATCTAGGACATATGCTTTCTTGGCAGCTATGAGGATGATCCTCAGGTTCCGGACCCAGTCTGTATAGTTGCTGCCATCATCTTTCAGCTTGGTTTTCTCTAGGGACGCATTGAAGTTCATGTTGACATGAGCGTTGGCCATTTGATCTAGAAGACATATTTGTAAAGGTTTTAGACTAAGTTCATGATAATTAAGTTCATCTAATCAAATTATTTCAATGAACTCCCACTCAGATTAGACATCCCTCTTGTCATCTAAGTGTTACACGATCCGAGTCGACTAGGCCGTGTCCGATCATCACGTGAGACGGACTAGTCATCATCGGTGAACATCTCCATGTTGATCGTATCTTCCATACAACTCATGTTCGACCTTTCGGTCTCTGTGTTCCGAGGCCATGTATGTACATGCTAGGCTCGTCAAGTCAACCCTAAGTGTTTTTGCATGTGTAAAACTGTCTTACACCCGTTGTATGTGAACGTAAGAATCTATCACACCCGATCATCACGTGGTGCTTCGAAACGACGAACTTTAGCAACGGCGCACAGTTAGGGGAGAACACTTTCTTGAAATTGTTATAAGGCATCATCTTAATTACTACCGTCGTTCTAAGTAAACAAGATGCATAAACATAATAAACATCACATGCAATTATATAGTAGTGACATGATATGGCCAATATCATATAGCTCCTTTGATCTCCATCTCCGGGGCTCCATGATCATCTTCGTCACCAGCATGACACCATGATCTCCATCATCATGATCTCCATCATCGTGTCTTCAAGAAGTTGTCACGCCAACGACTACTTCTACTTCTATGGCTAACGTGTTTAGCAATAAAGTAAAGTAATTTACATGGCGTTCTTCAATGACACGTAGGTCATACAAAAAATAAAGACAACTCCTATGGCTCCTGCCGGTTGTCATACTCATCGACATGCAAGTCGTGATTCCTATTACAAGAAGATGATCTCATACATCACAATATATCATTCATCATTCATCACAACTTTTGGCCATATCACATCACAAGGCAATTGCTGCAAAAACAAGTTAGACGTCCTCTAATTGTTGTTGCATCTTTTACGTGGCTGCAATAGGGTTCTAGCAAGAACGTTTTCTTACCTACAAAAAAGCCACAACGTGATTTGTCAACTTCTATTTACCCTTCATAAGGACCCTTTTCGTCAAATCCGCTCCAACTAAAGTGGGAGAGACAGACACCCGCTAGCCACCTTATGCAACTTGTGCATGTCAGTCGGTGGAACCTGTCTCATGTAAGCGTACGTGTAAGGTCGGTCTAGGCTGCTTCATCCCACAATACCGCTGAAGCAAAATAAGACTAGTAGTGGCAAGAAAGTTGACAACATCTACGCCCACAACAAAATTGTGTTCTACTCGTGCAATAGAGAACTACGCATAGACCTAGCTCATGATGCCACTGTTGGGGAACGTTGCAGAAAATTAAAATTTTCCTACGGTTTCACAAAGATCCATCTGTGAGTTCATCTAAGCAACGAGTGATAGGAGTGCATCTACATACCCTTGTAGATCATGAGCGGATGCGTTCAAGAGAACGGGGATGATGGAGTTGTACTCGCCGTGATCCAAATCATCGATGACCAAGTGCTGAACGGACAGCACCTCCGCGTTTAACACACATACGAAGCGGATGACGTCTCCTCCTTCTTGATCCAGCAAGGGGGAAGGAGAGGTTGAGGAAGAAGGCTTCAGCAGTAGCACGACGGCGTGGTGGTGGTGGAGATGCAGTACTCCGGCAGGGCTTCGCCAAGCAACTGCGGGAGGAGGAAGAGGTGTAGCAGGGGGAGGGAGGCGCTAAGACTCAGGGGTGCCTGCCCTCCCTCCCCACCTCCTTTATATAGGCCCCCAGGGGAGGCGCCGGCCTTGGAGATGGGAATCTCCCAAGGGGCAGTAGCCAGGGGGGTGGAGTGCCCCCCAAGGCAAGTGGGGCGCACCCCACCCTAGGGTTTCCAACCCTAGGCGCAGGGGGCCCAAGGGGGGTGCACCAGCCCACTAGGGGCTGGTTTCCCTCCCACTTCAGCCCACGGGGCCCTCCAGGATAGGTGGCCCCACCCGGTGGACCCCCGGGACCCTTCCGGTGGTCCCGGTACAATACCGGGTGACCCCGAAACTTTCCCGATGGCCGAAACAACACTTCCTATATATAAATCTTCACCTCCGGACTATTCCAGAACTCCTCGTGATGTCCAGGATCTCATCTGGGACTCCGAACAACATTTGGTAATCACATACAAGTCTTCCTAATAACCCTAGCGTCACCGAACCTTAAGTGTGTAGACCCTACGGGTTCGGGAATCATGCAGACATGACCGAGACAGCTCTCCAGCCAATAACCAACAGCGGGATCTGGATACCCATGTTGGCTCCCACATGTTCCACGATGATGTCATCGGATGAACCACGATGTCGAGGATTCAATCAACCCCGTATACAATTCCCTTTGTCAATCGGTATGTTACTTGCCCGAGACTCGATCGTTGGTATCCCAATACCTCGTTCAGTCTCGCTACCGGCAAGTCACTTTACTCGTACCGTAATGCTTGATCCGGTGACCAAACACTTGGTCACTTTGAGATCATTATGATGATGCATTACCGAGTGGGCCCAGAGATACCTCTCCGTCATACGGAGTGACAAATCCCAGTCTCGATCCGTGTCAACCCAACAGACACTTTCGAAGATACCTGTAGTGCACCTTTATAGTCACCCAGTTACGTTGTGACATTTGGTACACCCAAAGCACTCCTACGGTATCCGGGAGTTACACGATCTCATGGTCTAAGGAAAAGACACTTGACATTGGAAAAGCTCTAGCAAAACGAACTACACGATCTTGTGCTATGCTTAGGATTGGGTCTTGTCCATCACATCATTCTCCTAATGATGTGATCCCGTTATCAACGACATCTAATGTCCATAGTCAGGAAACCATGACTATCTGTTGATCAACGAGCTAGTCAACTAGAGGCTTACTAGGGACATATTATGGTCTATGTATTCACACGTGTATTGCGATTTCCGGATAATACAGTTATAGCATGAATAAAGACAATTACCATGAATAAGGAAATATAATAATAATCCTTTTATTATTGCCTCTAGGGCATATTTCCAACAGCCGCCGCCATCGACTAGCGGAACGCAGGGCGAGCAGTCGGCGGCGCCGCTGGTGCCACCAGTCGGGATGTGGTGGTGACGGACCTGACTCCAGAGGTCCGCATACCTGCACGCCGCCGTTTTGCGAAGGCGGCTATGGCGCCGCGGCCACTAGAATCCGGTGCCGCAAACTCGTCGGTCCCCGATACCGAAGCGACCAGCGCCACGCCCGCTGGCTGGGTACCAGGAGGTGGGACGGGCGCCCTGGCCCAGGCATCCCTTGACGTCCAGGCCAAGCTCCGGGCCGAAGCCGAAGCCCTCAAGCACTGCAACGAGGCATTCCTCGAGTCACGGGCAGCCATCCACGTAAGTTTTCTTTTCTTCTCTTTATTTTTCGATCTTCTTGCTTTCTTCGTGGGGGCGTGCAAGCGCACCCACTGGGTGTAGTCCCCAAGTTTCGGGCCGGCTGCTGAGTAGGCGGTCCGGAACTTTAACTTGCAAGTGTCAAATGCTGACTTCATCTGATATTCCTTCTGCAGGACTACCACAATCTTTGCGCGGTCACCTTCAATTCTAGGGTCCGGCAGCTAGAGACGCAGACCGCCCATCTGTTTGAGAGCCGGAGTAAGCCCCGATTTCCTTTCTTCGCGGGGGCGCGCTGGCGCACCAGCGGGCTGTAGTCCCCGAGGTTCGGGCCGACTGCTGAGCAGTCAGGCCGAATCTTCCTAGTGACTTTATCTTTGCTAGCTGCTTCTTCTCTACGGGGGCGCGATGGCACACCCGTGGGCTGTAGTCCCCGAGATTCGGGCCGACTGCTGAGCAGTCGGGCCGGATCTCCCTGACAACTGCATCCCTCTTTGCTTTTTGACTGATGCTCTTTCTTCTTTCCTTTTTACAGAGGCCAACGCCGCCTTGCAGTAGCAGCTGGGCGAAGCCAACACCGCCCTGCGCGGCAAGGAGGCGGAGTGCAGCAAGATGGCCGAGGAGCGAGACCAGCTGGTGACTCAGCTTGCCGAGCAGGCGGAGGCCCTCAAGACGGCCCAGCGGGAGGCGAAGGCGAAGGAGACCGACCTCCTCGCCGAGTTTGAAATCGAGCGCTCCGCCTGGGCCGACATGGAGGCACAGATGACGGCCTACTTCAGCAGCATCGAAGACTTGGTCAATGGTGAGCTTTATTCTCATTGTTTCTTGTCTTGAGCTGCCGGCCCTTATCTAGGCCGACTGTTAGTTTCTAACTTTGGCTTTTCTTGCCTTCTGTCCAAGCAGACTTCTTCTCGGGCCACTCCAAAGCCGTGAACCAGATCATTGAGGCCCAGCGTGAGGAGCGGAGGGCAGAAGGCGTGCAGATTGCCGCTGACGCCCCTCGGACCCTCAATGAGCAATTCCTCAGCATCCAGGCCCGTCTTCGGCCCGCCCATCAAATGCTGCACCGTCTTCAGCGTGTCGGGGCCCAGGCGATTTCCGCCCTCTGGCCAGGCTTGCCAGCTCTGCGCACCCCAAGTCGGACTGCCGACTGGCTGGAGGTGGCGGCCAGCCACCTAGAGGCCTGGAAAGGCTCTACAGCCCGGGCAGGAGCGCGCCGGGCCCTGGAGTTCGTCAAGGCATGGTATCCTGGGCTAGATCTAGCCCAGTTGGCCATGTTCCGGCTGGAGGCGCAGGAGGAGCTGGTGGCGGTGGAAGCTGAGCTTATCAACAGGGCGGCGGCGATCGCCGACTTCACTGACACCAGCATCTTCGTCCCGGAGGTAGTCGAGGAAGGCGCCGAGGCGCCACAGGAGTGGCTCAGGCTGAACCCGGAGGACAGCGAGGACTCGGCTGAAGTCATCGACTCCAGCGATGAAGGGAAGGAGGGGGAGGAGGAGGAGGAGAGCAACGACGACATGCCGGAGGTTGGGGCGGATGGTCAGCCCCAACCTGACCGGGCCTCAAGGAACGATCCACGCTCCAAAGCACCGACTACTGCTGGCGGCGGCCAAGCGGTGATCGACCAGCCGCCCATTCCTTCGACGAAAGCCACTGACTCTCTCATCCAGCCCTCCGCCGTCCCGACTGGTGCTGCCGATCCCAGCGCCCAACCGGGGCCTCCTGCTGCACCAACCGGCACAACTGACTCCATCATCCGACCGAAGCCGCCTGCTGCACCAACCAGCACAGCTGACTCCATCGTCCAGCCGGAGCCGCCTGCCGCGCCAACTGGCACCGTCGACCCCAGCGCCCAGCCGGAATCTTCTGTGTCTCCTTAGGATGCTTTATCTTTTTCTTTCCCTGCTTGCTAGTCTGGACATCTTGATTAAATTCGCACACTTCCACCCGTGGGGTGTATATCAAACTTTGTTGAATGCCGGCCGATAGGCCTTTATCTATGTAAATATCTTATCGCAATTTATGTTTTGCTTTGCCGACTTCTATCTTTTCTTGCTTTATACTCCTTGCTTTTCCCTTTGCCACCCTCCCTTAGCTATCCTCTTGCCAGCCAAGCAGCCGCTCTGCGGACTGCGGCTAGTTTGAGTACTTAGCTATTTGCGGGAGGGCAAGTACTTAGCCGTTTGGAGTTTTTGGAAAGTGAAACAGAAGCCGGCCGGCTGGCAGCTCGGCAGCCGGCCGAACAGGTGTGGTGCCGACCTCAACTATATGTGTTTTTCCTTAGCCATTTATCATGTGGGCACTATGTTGCAACCCCTGCCCGCCATTTAGTCGCTCCGCGAGCAGCGGCTTCTGACAGAGGAAGCTTTAGGTGCCAACACATTACTTGTCCGGCTGCAGGAGGTGGCATATAGTAGAAGGCGGCAAACCTCCGGGTCGACTGGTCGAACCCGGTGCCAGGCGGAAATAATAAAACAATGCATACTCATAGGAATAACACTTATCATATACATAAAAGGAGGGTAGTCCCCGAGTTCTTCTCGGGGGACCCGGAGTCTTCGTACATAATACAAAAGGTAGCGTGATACATACTGCTTTCAACTGTAAAATCTCCGGAGGAGGTTTGCATTCCACGGCCTCTCCGTCTCCTTGCCTGAATCATCTGTTTTGCGCGCTCTGGGCTTCTGGGCATCGATCAGATAGTAGGAGTCATTGCCCAGCACCTGGCTGATGATGAAAGGGCCTTCCCAAGGTGACGAGAGCTTGTGCTGGCCGGCTTTCGCCGAATCAGCCGGACCACAAGGTCTCCCTCTTGGAAGGATCTTGGCTTCACCTTGCGGTTGTAGTATCGGCGTAGACTCTGCTGGTAGATGGTGGACCAGCTGAGTGCCAGCAGCCGGCCCTCCTCCAGCAGGTCGACGCCGCCTTCTCGGGCCTCCTTGGCGTCCGCCTCGGTGTACATGGTGACTCGCGGGGAGTCGAACTCTATGTCTGTCGGGATGACGGCTTCAGCACCATAGACGAGGAAGAAGGGCGTGAAGCCGATCGACTTGTTCGGAGTTGTGCGCAAGTTCCATAGGACGGCCGGCAGCTCATTGAGCCAGCAGCCGACCGAACGCTCTAGAGGCTCGACCAGTCGGGGCTTGATGCTGGACAAGATGAGGCCCTTTGCTTGCTCAAACTAGCCGTTTGACTGCGGATGGGCAACGGACGCTAAGTCCAGTCGGATGCCTTGAGTCGCGCAGAAACGAGCCAAGGCTCCTTTGGCAAAGTTTGTGCCGTTATCAGTGATGATGCTATGTGGTATGCCATACCGAGTGGTGATGTCGGTGATTAAAGTCACAGCAGTTGGCCCATTCAGTTTCTTGATTGGCTTTGCCTCTATCCACTTGGTGAACTTGTCCACAGCGACAAGCAGATGAGTCATGCCGCCACGAGCCGTCTTGAATGGTCTCACCATATCCAAACCCCAAACAGCAAAGGGCCAAGCAATGGGAATGGTCTTGAGTGCAGAAGCTGGCAAGTGTAGCTTGGAGTGGAATCTCTGACACCCCTGGCACTTCTGGACCAATTTTTTGGCTTCTTCTAGAGCAGTCGGCCAGAAGAAACCATGGCGAAAGCTTTGGCCACAAGTGATCTTGAGGCCACGTGGTGACCACATTCGCCTTGGTGAATATCTCTGAGGATTGCTTGACCTTGGTCGGGCTCCACGCAGCGCTGGTACACGCCAGTGACACTGCGCCGAACTAGTTCTTTGTTGACTATGGTGTATGCTACTGCCCGCCGTTGCACTGCCGGGCCAGAGTCTCGTAGGCCGGCAGCTCTTTGTTCACCAGGAAGTTGAGGATGGGTTGGGCCCATGATGGTGCTGCTATCTCTCTGACTGCCACGACATCAACTTGTACAAGGGTTGTTGGGCCGGGAGGCGGCGGGTTGGAGTCAGCTGCCGCCTGCTGTCTTGAAGGAGTCCTCGGGCCGACTGCTGCAGTCCCCGGGCCGGGCTCTGGAATCCCCGGGCCGGGTGCGACGGCTGCAGTCCCCGGGCCGCCTGCCGAAGTCCCTGCGCCGGCTTCTGGTATCCTCAAGTCAGATCCGACTGCTTCAGGAGGGGCCGGCATGAAGATGGAGTCGGACTCTGGAGATGGCTTGACAGACGGCTTGAGGAGGCGCTGCAAGGTGACGCCAGCTGGTATCGCATGTCGGGTGGAGCCGATCCGTGCCAAGGCATCCGCTTGCTCATTATCATTTCTCGGCACATGGAGGAACTCGCATCCGTCAAAGTATCCACTGAGCTACTGCACGAGGAAGCGGTTGCTTGCCATATTCGCGTCCTTGGCGTCCCAGTCGCCTGACGACTGTTGGACCACCAAGTCGGAGTCACCATAGCACAGGATACGGCGAATGCCGAGTTCCTTGGTAAGCCAGAGTCCGTGTATGAGTGCCTCGTATTCTGCTACGTTGTTGGAGGCGGCAAAATGGACTTGCAGCACATATTTGGGCTTGTCGCCTTTGGGAGAGGTGAGGACGATGCCGGCTCCCAAACCGGTGCGCATTTTGGAACCATCAAAATGCATCCGCCAGTGGGTGGAGTGTAGCGCTGGCGGTAAGTATTGGGTCGCGGCCCAGTCGACGAGGAAGTCGGCCAGCACATGTGACTTGATGGCGGTGCGAGGCTGATAGTAGGTGGTGTAAGGGGCCAGATCAATTGCCCACCTGGCCACTCGGCCAGAAGCATCTCGGCTTCCAATGATCTCAGCAAGCGGAGCCGTGCAGACGACAATTATTGGGTGCTCTTGAAAGTAAGGCTTCAGCTTCTTGGCGGCAAAGTTCACAGCATAGCACATCTTCTGATAATGTGGGTAGTTTTGCTTGGAGGCGGACAATACTTCACTCAAGTAATATACCGGTCTCTGGACCGGCAATGCTCTGCCCTCCTCCTTGCGTTCTACCACTATGACTGTGCTGACAACCCGACTGGTAGCGGCGATGTAGAGGAGCATGGGCTCTTTCTCAGTCAGAGCCGCCAAGATAGGCGGGGTTGTCAACATCTTCTTGAGTTGGAGAAAGGCTTCGTCCGCCTTGTCGTTCCACTCGAAAAATGTGGTCTTCTTCATGAGCTGGTACAGGGGAAGAGCCTTCTCACCCAGCCGACTGATGAAACGACTGATCGATGCCAAGCAGCCGGTGAATTTCTGCATGCCCAACAGTCGGGTTGGCACCTCCATCTTCTTAATGGCCTTGATCTTCACAGGGTTGCACTCTATGCCGCGCTCTGAGACCAGGAAGCCGAGAAGCTGACCGGCTGGTACTCCAAAGACACATTTCTCCGGGTTGAGCTTGATCTGGAATCAGCGCAAGTTCTCAAAGGTTTCCTTGAGGTCTTCTAGCAGCGTGCCATGCTTCTCCATCTTCACCACCACATCATCCACATAAACATGAGCATTTCTGCTGAGTTGCTTGAGGAGACTCTTCTGCATGCAACGCTGAAACGTGGCGCCCGCATTTCGCAAGCCGAACGTCATTGTCAGGTAGCAGAAGGCTCCAAATGGTGTGATGAAGGCGGTCTTCAGCCTGTCGGCCGGGTTCAGCTTTATCGGATGGTACCCTGAGTATGCATCCAAGAAACTCAACAGCTCGCATCCGGCTGTGGAGTGTATCACTTGGTCAATTCTTGGTAGAGCAAAGGGATATTTGGGGCAAGCTTTGTTGAGGCTAGTATAGTCAATACACATACGCCACTGCTTATTCTTCTTCAACACCAGGACTGGGTTGGCCAGCCACTCTGGAAAGAACACTTCCATGATGAATCCGGCTGCTAGAAGCCGGGCTATGTCTTCTCTAACAACTCTTCTCTTCTCTTCTGACAGGCGGCACAAGGGCTGCCTGACCCACTTGGCGTCAGGTCAGACATGTAACTTGTGCTCGACGAAATCCGTCAGAATACCCGGCATGTCTTTGGGAGACCATGCGAAGATGTCCCAATTCTCACAAAGGAAATCGACGAGCTTGCTTTCGTATTTGCTGTCAAGGTTTGCACCTATGATAGCGTGCCTCTCCGGGTGCTCTGGGTCCAAGGGTATATTCTTTGTTTCCTTGGCCGTCTTGAATGAGCCCTTAACTTCCGACTCCTTGAGAATGGGTGACATTTCCGGCTTCTTGCCTGCCATCGCCACCACCCGGTCAAGGAGCCACTTCTCAGCTGCGATCATGAGGGACTCGGCCAACCGACTGCTATCCGCGTGAAAGTGCAACTATCCCTAGGTGGTTTTGGTAATTCCTAACAACATATAGCTCATTGAGCTAATGCTATTTCAAGATGAATATTTCAGGAAAGCTCAATGATTGGCATGGCATGGATGAGAAAAGTGGACCCCTCAAAATGCTAAGAACAAAAGGATTGGCTCAAGCTTAAAGCTCAAGACTCTACATTTTATATTTTAGTGATCCAAGATCACATTGAGTCTATAGGAAAAGCCAATACTATCAAGGAGGGATGAGGTGTTGCTTAATGGCTTACTTGCTCAAGATGCTTAGTGATATGCTCCAAAGCCCTCACCTACTTTCTCACATCCACATATGACCTAAACCAAAAGTCAAACTCAGCCCCACCGATTCTTTCTATCCGGCGCCACCGAGTTCAGATGTCATAGCCACTGCCACAAACCCTATGCAAATCGGTCTCACCGATAGGGGTTTCGGTCTCACCGATGGGATTGTAATCTCTCTGTTTTCCTTCATAATGTTTCAGCACCACCGAGATGAGCGATCGGTCCCACCGAGATTGCAATGTAAACTCTCTGTTTCCTTTTCGTAACATTTCGATCTCACCGAAATGAGCGACCCGGTCCCACCGAGTTTACCTAACCAACTCTCTGGTTAGCTTATTACCAAAATCGGTCCCACCGAGTTTGTGTAATCGGTCTCACCGAGATTACGTTATGCCCTAACCCAAACCATATCGGTCCTACAGAGTTGCATGTTGGTCCCACCGAAAATCCTAACGGTCACTAGATTTGGTGAATCGGCCCGACCGAGTTTCTCAATTCGGTCCCAGCGATTTTGGAAAGTTGTGTGTAACGGTTAGATTTTGTGTGGAGGCTATATATATCCCTCCATCTCCTCTTCATTCATGGAGAGAGCCATCAGAACGAACCTACACTTCCAGCATACATTTTCTGAGAGAGAACCACCTACTGATGTGTTGAGACCAAGATATTCCATTCCTACCATATGAATCTTGATCTCTAGCCTTCCCCAAGTTGCTTTCCACTCAAATCTTCTTTCCACCAAATCCAAATCCTGTGAGAGAGAGTTGAGTGTTGGGGATACTATCATTTGAAGCACAAGAGCAAGGAGTTCATCATCAACACACCATTTGTTACTTCTTGGAGAGTGGTGTCTCCTAGATTGGCTAGGTGTCACTTGGGAGCCTCCGACAAGATTGTGGAGTTGAACCAAGGAGTTTGTAAGGGCAAGGACATCACCTACTTCGTGAAGATCTACCGCTAGTGAGGCAATTCCTTCGTGGGCGACGGCCATGGTGGGATAGACAAGGTTGCTTCTTCGTGGACCCTTCGTGGGTGGAGCCCTCCGTGGACTCGCGCAACCGTTACCCTTCATGGGTTGAAGTCTCCATCAACGTGGATGTACGATAGCACCACCTATCGGAACCACGACAAAAACATCCGTGTCTCCAATTGTGTTTGAATTCTCCAAACCCTTCCCTTTACATTCTTGCAAGTTGCATGCTTTACTTTCCCCTGCTCATATACTCTTTGCATGGTTGCTTGAATTGTGTTGAGATTGCTTGACTTGTGCTAAGATAGCTAAATTCTGACAAAGACTAAAATTGGGAAAAGGATAAGTTTTTATTTGGTCAAGTGGTCTAATCACCCCCCCCCCTCTAGACATACTTTCGATCCTACAAGTGGTATCAGAGCTTTGGTCTCCATTTGCTTTGATTTCCATAGATTTTGGTAGTCATAGCCTTGGTTTCACAACCTAGGAGAGTATGGCGTCTAGCGAGGGAAACTATCACCGTAGAGGTCCTTACTTTGATGGTACTAATTTTGCTAGTTGGAAGCATAAGATGAAAATGCATATTCTTGGACATAACCCCGCCGTTTGGGCTATTGTGTGTATTGGCTTGCAAGGTGAATTCTTTGACGGGAGAGAACCGAACTGTGAAGCTAGCGCGGAAGAGTTGAAGATGCTGCAATACAACGCTCAAGCTTGTGATATCCTCTTCAACGGATTGTGCCCCGAAGAATTCAACAAAATCAGCCGTTTTGAGAATGCAAAGGAAATTTGGGATACTTAGATTGATATGCATGAAGGTACCGACTCCGTCAAGGAATCCAAGTTGGATGTGCTTCAAAGTCAGCTTGACAAGTTCAAAATGAAGGATGGTGAAGGTGTCGCTGAAATGTACTCTAGGCTTGCTCTTATCACAAATGAGATTGATGGCTTAGGAAGTGAAGAGATGACCGACAGATTCATCATCAAGAAGATCCTAAGAGCTTTGGACGGAAGGTATGATACCGTGTGCACATTGATCCAAATGATGCCCAATTACAAAGATCTCAAGCCAACGGAAGTCATTGGAAGAATTGTTGCTCATGATATGTCACTCAAGGATAAGGAGGAGCTCCACAACAAGTCAAGTGGTGCTTACAAAGTCTCATGTGAAGCCCCCACATCATCAAGTGAGAAACAAACCTTCAATGAAGAATTGAGCCTAATGGTGAAGAACTTCAACAAATTTTACAAGATTAGAAGCAAAGAGAGAAGCTCCAAGCTAAGGTCCTACAATGACAAAAGATCTTCTAGTCGAGAGCGAAATTGTTACAATTGTGGAAGACCCGAACACTATTCCAATGAGTCTACGGCACCCTACAAAAGAAGAGAAGAATCACCTAAGAGGAGAAGCAGAAGAGAGGAATCACCACTAAGAGAGAGAAGGAGTAGAGATGATCGTTATGAATGAAGAACATCTCGGAGAAGCAAGGATTCGGAAAGGAAGGACAAGTCATCAAGGAGCTACACAAAACTAAGACATCAAGCTCATGTTGGTGAATGGGTATCGGCTCCGACTCCGACAATCACTCCGAGAGAAGCTATCACTCCGACTCCGAATATACTCAAGATTAAGGTGTTGTCGGTCTAGCACTTGTGTCAACCAACTCCTACGACATATTTGATTCACCAAATGAAGGACTTGGAAGATGCTTCATGGCTAAAGGCCCAAAGGTATCACACCCCGAGTATGTTGATTTCAATAGTGATGAAGATGACTTGCTAGGTGATGATGATTTACTTCTTGACAACTCTAGTGATGAATACTATGATGAAATGTCAATTAATCATGCTAATCAAGATAAAACAAATGACAATGATAAGGAGAAGATTGAGCTTCTAAGTAAAGAACTAAACACTCTTAAGTTAGCTCATGAAACTATCTTAGAAGACCATCGAGAACTTTTAAGGACTCGTGAGAAGTTACAATTTGAAAAACTCAACCTTGAGAAAGAGCATGAGTTCTTAAAAGCAATCAATGATGATCTTCATAAGAAAAGTTCTTCTTACATTGCCAAGCATTTACTCTTATCTACTAACATACCTCAAGTCAAGTCTAGTAACAAGAACAAGAAGGATTCTTCCTCTAGTAGTAAAAATAATCATCCAAAATCCAATGTTGTTGCTTCTAGTAGTTCTCTTGATTCCACTAATGTTTCTCTTAGCCAAGTTACACTTGAGCAAGAAAATAGCTTATTGAAGGGAATTATAGAGAAAGGTGTTTACAAGAGCCTTGCCAGGAGTAAGCAATTCGAGAAAATTGTACGCAAGCAAGGAAGGCACCGGAAGAACCAAGGTGTTGGTTTTGAACGAAAGTTCAATGCCAATGGAGTTGAGTGGGAAGAAGATCAATACCCCAAGACGAAGTTTGTTCCTCAACAAGAGAAGTATGATCCTACTTCCTTCGAAGGGACACACGCTCAAGATGATCTTCCACCACAAGACCACAATTAAAAAGGCAAGGATAAGCTTCAAGAGGAGATTGATGCATTTGAAGAAGCTCCTAACACTACAAAAAAATACACTTCCGTGATGATACGTGTTTGTCACAGTAGGTCGCGTTTTTTATCATGCATGTACATCCATGACAAATTTATGACAGAATCGAGATAGTCATACTTGTGCTGCCGTAGAAGTGTTACATGACATTACCAAGATTATCATCACGGAAGTGTCCACTTCTATGACAATAAATCGCGCGTCACAGAAGTGCTTTCGTCAAGGGTGACCGACACGTGGCATCCACCGTAACGGAACGCCGTTAAGCTAGCGGGTCGGGTTTTGGATCCGATAACCCATTAACAGCCCCGACCAATGGGGATTTTCCACGTGTAAAATCATCATTGGCTGGAGAAAACACGTGTCGGCACATCGCTGGGAGAGATGTCATCCACTCATTGGACAGAAGGCGCCTATGATACGTCGACACGTGGCACGTCCCAACAGAGGCCCATTGCTGTGAAAAGGCCGGCCCGTTTGACTTGGTCAAAAGGTGGCGGGCCGGCCCATGGAAAGCCTGTTAACGGCATGTTCGCATATAGCCCATTTACAGCCCGCTAACCCAAGGCCTGTTAGGCTCTATTCGAAGTAGGCCCAGTAGCGTCATCTGGGCCATCCAATATGATTCCAGTCCATTTTCACTTCTGGCCCATATATGGCCCATGACGCCTTTCGGCCCATATGTGGCCCTATGTAACTCTTGTCCTATTAACGACCCGTGGTGAAACTGGCCCGTAATGAACAGTGTATCACTTTACACCCATTAACGGTCTGTGGTGAAACTGGCCCGTATAGAACAGTGCGTCACTTTATACCCATTAACGACCCGTTATTCCGTTGGGCCGTTTCCAGCCCATGTTATCTTTCGGCCTTCTCAGAGCCCATTTATTCTTGGGCTCATTTCCAGCATTCGTTTACTTACGGCCCGTTACTGTCATTTTCTGCTTGTGGGCCATATTGAGCACGTGGTTACAGTTGGCCCATTTGTGGTCCGTTAATACGTTGGTCCATTTTCATAGTGTCATCAAATATGGCCTATTAACGGTGGCCTGTTATGGTCGGCCCTTGAATGAACGATTCCAACTCTAGCCCGTTTACGGCCAGAATGCGGTCTGTTTGGCCCATGTTTGGCCAATCGATCATACGGCCCATATAAGGCCCAATGATGATACGGCCCGTAGAAGGCCCACTGTTTCTACGGCCCGTAGAAGGCCCACTGTTTATACGGCCCGTAGAAGGCCCACTGTTTCTACGGCCCGTAGGTCCAGTGTCACTACAGTAAATATTATCCCATGGTTATTGTGGCCTAGTTTTAAAAAATAGGTTATTGCTGCCACTAGCAAACCGCAGAAAAAGAACTGCACTGACTACAAGCAAACAAATAAACAAGACAACAAGGAAATAAATAAGCAAGAAACTTACACTAGGCTATCACGGCTATTACACATATTACATCCACTGGGCATCAAAGTTCGTCACCAGTGCAAATATAGGGAACACATCAGCATATAAACGCCGCAGCAAAATAAGTCCAAAACTGAAACCACTTCAGAAGAGCTCAAGAAACAATATCCTGGGTACCCATAATGCTGGCAAGATGCTTAGCAAGCTTATTAACTTTCTCTTGTTTGGCGCTTAAGTCCTCCAGCGCTTGCTGTTGCACCAGAAAGTATGCATCTGAATTCTGCAGGGACTTCCCCAGTCCTTCGACTTCCTGTCGCATAACATCTGATTGATGTATTTCAACTTGAAGTTGAGACTCAAGAAGCCGAACTGATTTAGGCAACGAGTTCGAAGACCTGGTGCCAGCAATGTATCCAGTAACTCGAACACTACATCAAGACAGGACTTTGGGGTTGTCTCAGTGTCTTCAATATAGCTTTTATCAGCTTTCTTGGAGACCAACAGGGATGTCTCACTATCTTGAACCTTATCTGCATTACTTCCTTTACCATTGCATAACAGGGTACTCTTCTCCAATATTTTATCCGCGTTCTAAAAGAGAAACAAACAAACACATCTCAGGTTTACAATGTAGTATGTGAAACTCATTTTGGTAAACCAGTTCAGTAGTAAGGTGGACAGGATAACATCATGAAACAAACATATATCTATGTAGTATGGTCACTGTATGGTCTATATCATTCTAGTTTATGTTGCCAAATCAAGATAGATACAGTTCGAATCATATCTATTTAAGACAAAGCATCATAGACAGAATATAAGTGTGGGAAACTACACAACAATAACAACACTTGTAATGTGCATGGCATGAGAACATAACTGTTTATTCAATTGAAATTGAATCAACATAGAGCAAGTTACAACAGCAAACAGACAAACACGTTGAAGAAACAAGTTTAAAACATACCTGTTGCGACACTGGAGTTTCAATTGCATCCTTCAGATTTGAAATTGGTTGGTATTAGTAAATACAGTGATGCAAGAGCAAAGTAGTATGAACCATAGCTACGGAACCTGACCTGAGAACAATTCTTCTTCTGCTTTAAGCGTTGACTTCGAGTTCGGAGTGGTGGTCCTCGTGATTTGGGCACTGCAGTTGCCTTACAAACTGCTCGTGTTTGGGTGCTCTGTGGTGGAGACGGTGCTGTGTCAACGGGAACTGGGTGTCTATCTGCTGGGGTTGGAGTTAGAAGGGGTGTAGCTGGTTCTCTGTCCAACTGGGTAGGGGTACAATCTGCATGAGTGTGGGTTATGTGTGGTGGGGCTGGTTCTTGGGCAAGTACAACCGTGGTTCTATCTGCATCGACAGGTAGCACGATCTTTTCTGAAGACCGTGTTTTTACTCCCATAGATACTGCCATCACTCCCTCCAATTGAAATGGATGATAAACAAGAAAAGTAATTGAATGTACATACATTGTAAGATAGACAGGTGCAATGGATAGTAGGGAAGAAAACAGGGCATGAAATAATTCACATTTATGTTGTCTAAGCAAACAGAATAGCAGGACATAATTTCACATATATGATGGCTAATTAAACAGGATAGCATGACACAATTTCACATGTATGATGGCTAACTAAACAGGATAGAATGACATACTTCAAAATATGATGACTATGTTAACAGGATGACATGATATAACTATATGATGTGTCCATTAAAGTGGTTGGCATGCCATAAATCACAAACATGCCGTCGATGGAAACATGATGGCATGATATAATTCACGGATAGAATGACATAATTTAAAATGTGATGACTATGTAAACAGGATGAGATGATATAACTATATTATGTCTTTAGAAAATGGGTTGGCATGCCATAATTCAGATACATGCTGTCTATGTAAACATCATGGCATGACATAATTCAAAGATATGATTTATATACTAAGGAAGTGAGCAGAGGGCAATCACATATATGATGTGTCAACTAAGGAGATGGCATTCAATATTGTGTATAAGATGTAAAAACTAAGCATTGCAATACAACATATGCATTATATGAGTAATATAACCCTGCCAAGTTTGAGCATACACCTCAGGGGGATAATAGGACTGGTCATCTGCCTCTGAATCCTCCTCTAAAGAGCTATCTGTAACCAGCAAGATATCTGCTTCAGCAGGTAGCATTGTTTGCTCTGAAGACCTTGTTTTCACTCTAGATTTCTCCATCACCAATTCAAATGGCTGATGCACAGGAAGAGCTATTGAATATACAAACATTGTCGACAAAAGCAATGAGAAATACAAAAAAAGGATGGCATGATATAATTCACATATATGACACTTGCCTAAATAGCATGGCATTGCATAATTCACATACATAATGCCTTGCAACAAGATAACATTGCATAATTCACATATATAATGTCTTGCAACAAGATGGCATTGCATAATTCACATATATGGTAATTAGACACTAAACAGGTGGCATTCACACAAAGCATGTCTAAACTAAGCAAATGACATAGCAATGCAAGATACCATACGCACGATATGAGCAACATAACCCTGCCAAG
>NC_041383.1:275664813-275730066 GCF_002162155.2 Triticum dicoccoides
AGGAGCTATCAGTAACCAACAAGACATGCACTTCGTCAGATAGCATTGTCTGCTTTGAAGACCTTGTTTCCACTCCAGATTTTTCCATGACCGTGCCGAATGGCTGATGCACAGGAAGAGTAATTGAATGTACTAAAATTGTTAACAAATTTAACACGTAATAAAAAATGATGGCATGATATAATTCACATATAAGATGACTGGCTAACCAGGGTGGCATTGCAAAATTCACATATATGATGCCTGGCTAGACAAGATGGCATTGCATGATTCACATATATGATAAAGAAACTAAACAGATGTCATTGACACAAAGCATGTCTAAACTAAGCAGATGACATCTTTAATGTATACAGTAAGCAATGCAAGGCACCATATGCATGATATTACCAACATCAGCATGCCAAGTTAGAGTGAAGACCTCATGGGGTAAATAGGAGTGGTCTTCTCCTTCTGAATCCCCCTCAGAACAGTTATCTTCCTCTTGATTACGATCCAAAATGGGTGGAGGGGGGGGGGCTGCCTTTGCACCCACCATGGAACGACGTCTGCATGAAATTTTATTGCCACGCAAGGCTTGTCTCTTCTGATCTACATGATCAGTTCCATTGTGTACAATAACTGGCATGCATAGGAATAAAACATAGTGAGATTATGTAGGGAGTGCATGCACAAATCCAGAGTGATGGTAGCAAATTATGGATAGACCCAAAACCAATGATAGTAGGCAGATAATAGCTTTAGTTAAAAAATACAGATAATGGCTCCTTTAATGTTTGTTTGCACCCAACATGAAACTCATAGTAGAGACCGGAGATTAACCAGATAGTAGACAGATAGTACTGATTGCTGCCCCAATATGTACCCCACAACCATTTAAAAACTCAAGTTTCAGCATTAGTTTGGACCTGCTCAGAGTCTAATAGGTGAACACGACGATAATGTAGCGTGTCATCATATTAAGCGACGCATAACGTAAGCAGACACGGAAGAGTGCGACCTCTCTTGCGGACCCGTGTAGTCCTCAAGGTCATCTGCTCAGTTGATGATGGTAATGCAGTTGTCGTGGCTGCCGGCGGCGGGGAAGAAGATCTGAGGCAGCGAAAGACAGTCTAGAGAGCGGATCCCTGCTGTGGTGAACCCTTCCGTTGTTGGAGCAGCTGAGCTGGGGTGGAACACAGCGCCGCAGGAGCAGGACATACCACACAAGGTTTTCTTTGACACATATCTGTAATAGAAGTAATTGAGTAAGGGCTTGTTTGATTTTGAGGATTCTAACAATGCAGGGATAGGAAATAGACAGGAATAGGATAGGAATGCACGTGCAAAAGAGAGAATTTAAAAACACAGGATTTCTACCAATTTGGGTGTTTGATTCACAACAATTGCAAGATCACAGGATGCAAAAAAGCATGGTGAGATTAAGTCAAACCACAAGAAAATGTACGGTTATAATGCTATTATCCTACTATCTCTTAGTCTTGTGCTTGATGAATAGGAATATGAAAAGGAGGAGAAGTGGAAATTAGGATTCCTATGGTTTTTCTTTCAAGGAGACACTAAAGGAACAAATCCTTCAGTTTTCCTTTGCTCCATTCCTTTGCACCAAATTCATGATAAGTAGTACCATAGGAAACTTTCCAATTCCTATGTTTTCATTCACTTTTCCTTTCAAGCACTGGCGATTCTAGTAGGCAGGCTTGAGCAAGGAAAATCCTACACTAAAAAAATGTTTTTGTGCTACTTCTATTACTTTGGATCTAGGCCACTGCCATACTAGCTCAACTCCTAGGCCCATCGACAAATGCACAGCTCAAACGCGCAAAGATAAATAATGATGGCATTCAAGAGAGTCCATCACGGATAGCTAAGTTGCCTGGTACCTCACTGCTTGTCATATAGTAGGATAAAATAATTGTATTTCCTGTTACTACAAGTGCTCAGTGGACAATATATATAACATGTAGATTTAAAAACAGATGCAACAAGTGTACTACCTCTTTGGCGAAGCCATGTCGATCTCAGCGTGATTGGGTTGGCCGGTGAGGATGCTCCGGCTGACTTTGCTGTCAAAGGAGGGGAAGAAGATCTAAGGCGTCTGGAGATGGAGCCCGAGGTACTGCTCCGCTGTGGTGGAGGGTTTCGTCGTTGGAGCAGCTCCGGTGAGTTGTACGACGCCGAGGCTGAAGCAAGACAAGAGAGACAACGAACAACGTTAACCTGAGTGGAATTCTAATAGCATCTCCAATACATGACGTGAAATACATAACCACAAAGTGCTAGATGTCAAATACATCAGCCGCTCATCTCTGAACTTAACTGTCAAGACTGAACTTAACTGTCGAAACTGAACTTAAATGTCGAAACTAAATTTTGCTGTCGAAACTGAACGCACTAGCAAGGTGAGGCTACACGTCGGTCGACTGACTTTTTCGTCTCTGGTCAGTCGATTTTGCAGCCGTTGGATATGAAATTGTATCCAAATCAAGGGCCCGCGGTTCATCTTCAACCTCCAACCCCCTGAGCCGCCAGCCACCATCGGCCAAACAGCAGCCCCCCGCCGCCCGCGGCCGGCGGTGCGCCGCCCCGCCCGTCCCGAAAACACTCCCCACCGCCGGTCCGCCGCCGCCCCGGCCATCCTTCTAGCCCCCCCCTGTGCCGAGCTTTTTGTCCGATGATCCCCACGCCACTGCCCCGCCAACGTCGCCACCGCCAGCGACCACCGCCCCCATCCTGAACCCTAAGATATATAGTGGGGTACCTCTTCGGCGAGCCCCCCTCCCCGCTGCGGCTGGTTCTTCCTTCACCCCGGCAAGACCACCTCCTGAAAATCGACTGACCCAAAAGTCGATTCAGTCGATTGAAGTGTAGCCAAATTGGAGCAGCATCGCAAGCAAGAGCAGCAGCGCAACCAAGAGCAGACCAGGCAGGGGACCGAGAGCAAGAGCAGAGCAGCAGCGCGAGCGAGAGCTAAAGCAGCAGCAGCTCCTACTGATGTGGACGTAGCCGCTCCGGAAGTGGCCGGCAACGCCGCCGTGGATGGAGCCGTGCCGTGTTGGCTCAGGACCGAGCGCCGGCAGCATCGTGAGATCGAATCAAGAAGAAAATGCAGCGATTTGTGTACAACCTCTTTGGTGGCGCCGATTAGGCCGCAGATTCATCCGAGGAAACGGTGATGATGATGCTCTTTCGGTGGTGCGGGTGAAGATGGTGGTGTGGGAATGGATGTGGCACAAAAGACAAGGGGAACGTTGGGGCAGCTCCTTGGAGGTGGAAGACGGGGTGGCTGAACCAGCGGGACGATGAGATCGACGACGGATCCTTGTCCGGTACGATGGATGAGGGACATCGAGGTGTTACTGTGGACGACGTCGTCAGGGAAGAGGCTCCGGCTAGGTGGCGGATGGAGCAGGGTGTGGGGTTTCGTCATGGGTTTTCACGGCCTCGGTATACGAATGGGTGGGCGGATGGGATGGCAGTGGGGAACCATGGCTTAGAGACGCGCTTGTTCGAAATGTGGGGTAAGTTGCAAAAGTACCCCCCACCGATTTGAGGAGGTTCTTTCGGTTCAGGGGTACCACGGGCATTTCGCGTGTCGGGATTTCACAGGAGGTGGGAGTTTTTGCGCGCGTTGTAATTTCAGAATAGCAAGGCGCAGGTTGAGATGGAGGGAGTTGTCGGAGCACTACGAGACAAAGATATATCTTAAATATTTCGGGCTAACAAGGCGTGGGTTGAAGAGGCGGGAGTTTCGCAGCATGATAGACAGAGATGCTAGCTTGAATTTTCGGCATAACAAGGCGCGGCTTGAAATTTCGGAAGAACAAGCTTAACTTGTACCCAAAAAAAGACAATTTGCACCTCAACACGCACAACACACACACAAACACCATTTAGACTAGAGTAAGGTACACGTGCATTGCACGCATGAGATTTGGCAACCAAATTATGAATAAATACCACATTATAGAATGGAAGCTTTGAGTCATATATGCATGATGTAGATGTTCGTTTAATTCTTATAGTTCATTTCATTCAAAATCGTCTAGTTTTTATAAGAAAGCTAATCTATTTTAAGATTCACGAAATTGTGCGTTGTAAGACATAAAGTAAAAACAAATAATGGCAAATCATGTAGAAAAACATTTGGGCAATTCCGATACGGAAGATTCTAGAACAAATAAGAAGTGCTTGTGTTTTGATGTTTGTGCATTATGCTTAAGTTCAACCATGGAGTCTTCTAGATTATACATGTGGTGAAATCTGGTGGAATCTAGATGATATCCAACGACCAATAGTGCTCAAATTTGCCATCTTTGGACCATCGGATTCGCCTCATTCAATGACCATCTTTCAAAGTTAAAGTTACCCGCACACAATATAAAAAAATATAAAATATAATATATATATATAGGGGTATAGATATAGATATGTGATGTGAAAGCTGCCCATCATCTCCAATTAGAATAGTGTGTCCATGCACGAATGCGATGTGGCCAAATGATGTCTGCCATCGGTATCTCAAATTCAAATCAGTCTGACCTTGTTCAATGTGTATACATTACAACATGCTCGTTTCCAAACCACACCATGCAGATCTCCGTTATATTCATGCATGCATGGGTTTCAAACATCAGGACCTCTTATTCAAATATTTGAATTCAACTTTACATTGATTATGACCTCACCTATTCTTTTACACCCACACAGTAGTCTTCTCTTTATAATTGTACCACTAACTTTCTCTCGTGCATGCATGCACACACACTACCAGTCGGCATTATCCATCACACACATGCAATCTTTTTCTTCTGGTCGGTCTCCCATGAAGGCACACACCCACACACATCCCCCTCTCCATCATATCGGGCATTCTTTATCTCTCACGCATGCATGCGCAACGATCAATGTTCCTCTATGTATGTGTGTATATAGCTAGGTCTTTCATAGTTTTCCACACAAACCGATCAATCGATATATCCAGTGAGGTCTCACCCTCTTTCCCACGTCCACATCGATCAATCTATACCTCTCTATATAGGATTAACATATATAGCTAATACACCCACATTAATTATATATCCAATGTCCCCCTCTCATCATCCATGCCTTCCGCTTCATCTCTCAGACGCATGCACAATGGCGAAGACAGGGGGCAGTAAGGGCCCTGCCCCCCCTAACATCACTATATATCGAGGCTAATATGAATGTGATCATTAGACAATTGCTGTAAAAAGGTTTAATTTCATGAACTGATCCTCCTTGTAAAGGATTAGCAATGCGCCACTGCGTGCAACAGCGCACGTGTTCGCCCCCTCTCTCTAAATATCGATCTCGCACTTGTGCAATCCTTCATAGTCTCCCTCCACTCGGCCCCTCGCACCATCTTCTAGCCCCCCACCGGATTTTTCCACATGTACAATCTAGCAGACTCCATGGTTGAACTTAAGCATAATGCACAGACCTCAAAAAAACAGTGATTCTCTTTTGTTCTAGAATCTTCTATATCATAACTGCCCAAACTTTTTTTCTCGTTGAAATGCCATTATTTGTTTTTAATTTATGCTTTACAACACACAATTCCATGAATCATAAAATAGATTAAGGGCTTCTTTGATTCAAAGGATTCTCAAAGGAATTTTGGAGGATTCTAATCATTAGGAATTTTTCCTATCTTGGTTGTTTGATTCATAGGATTGTAAACCATAGGAATTTTTCCATATGATTCATTTGCACTAGATTTCATAGGAAACATCTCATCCACTCAAACGTCTATGAAAGAATTCTGCGTTTTTTCCATGCACAATCAAACACTTGTACAATCCTGTAGGATTCAAGACGACATTCCACTATAATCCCATGTTTTTCCTATTCCCGCGTTCTTAGCTTTTTTATAAAAACTAAGAGGGTGCTTGGATCCAAGGGACTTATTTTAGTCTGACTAAAAATAGTCTCTTTAAGAGACTAAAGTTCCAAGCACCCCTAACTAAAGGGGGGCTAAAACTAGTCTTGAGACTAATTTTTTTTATTCAGGGGTACCCCTACTAAAATGTGGATTAGTCCTCTCTCTCCTCATTTAACTCATCTCCTTTAACACGGGCGAGTTCTGGATTGGAGGGTTTGGAGTATAACAAATGCTCATTAACTTGATTTTAGTCTCCTTAGTATTTGGATCCAAGCATGGATGAGGCTAGCATGTTTTGGTCTCACTACTTTTAGTCATGGGACTAAAACGTATCCAAGCACCCTCTAATTGATTTTGAATGAGATGAACTATAAGAATTAAACGAAGGGCTACATCAGGCATATATGACTCAGAGCTTACATGCTATAGTGTGGTATTTATTCATAATTTGGTTGCAAAATCTGATGCGTGCAATGCACGTGTACCTTACTAGTACTTCGAGTATGTGCAAAACACGTAAATTAGAATACCAATGGCAAGCTACACAGTGTCTCTCTTACAGTTCATGAAGCCACGTGGCCCATGTGGAGACGTTGTCGCGACCTCCTTGCGTGGATTGATCATAGTGACGTGCTGCTGGTTCCAGAAGAATGTACTCGTCCTCCCTGAGCCATACTGGCGGTACATGCACAAAGCAAAGATGTGCACGCACGTCACATACGCACTCATACCCTCGCACACACACGCGGGTACACGGGCGGATGCAATTTTGTACCAAGATCCACCCCATGTGATAATTTGACGCGTGTAAAGTCGTTCACTTCATTGGTGGTCAACTAATACAACGCATGCAAATTGAGTGGACGTGAGGGCGGAAGAAAGACATTATTACTCCACTGCGCGCATGCGAGTAGTTAAATCGTGGGTGTATTTTGTGCCAATTTTTGGCAGTAACATAATATTTACGCATTTGAGCAGTGTAGTACTTGAAATTTATGTTCCGCTAAACTCATCGGGAGCCGTTTCGGGCCTCGAAACCAAAACCAACAATTAATTTTTACCTTGTTCCCATCACATTCGAAAGCCTGCTCACACCTACTAGTACGTACCAAACCTGAACGCATTCCCACTATGTAGGTATTAGTACTAGTGCTAGTACCTAGGTTATAAAAATGGGAACTACCTAACCGAAAATTACTCTAGCTTTCCTCCTCATAAGTGCTTCTTCTTCGTCCGTCGTTGCCATGGCCGGTGAGCAGAGCTCTAGGTCGAGAACTACTTGTAACAAGGGAGCGGCAACCAAGGCTGTAGAAAAAAAGAGGGCTCACCGCCACACAGAGACCTCAAAAGATCTCTCACGGGTAGGCGATGGCTCCAAGGAGCGCCCTATCCGCGGAGGCGAACATGCCGAGCCGGCGGAGCTGGAGTCATTATCCCTCGACGGCATGCCCGATCAGCTCAATAAGCACCTCAATAAGCGGAAGGAGTTCATCCAAGGCTTGATGGAGTTGCTGAAGGAGAGCCTCGACGACATGCCCGCTGAGCTCAATCAGCAGGGGGAGTTGACCGCCGGCTTGGTGATGCTGCTGAAGAAGAGCATTGCCTTGGAGAAGAAGGCGACCAGTGAAATCCTGCGACTTCAGGAGGACAAGGCGAAGCTCTGCCACGAGATCGGCCTGTTGAAGGAGAAGAACACCGGCTGGAAGAAGCTGCATGAGAATAGTAGTTCCTCGATGAAGATGCTGCATGCCCTCGTCATGGAACAGAAGGAGGAGTTGGCGAAGCTCTGCATCGAGCACCCGGCTGCTGTCAAGGTACGTAATGCGGCCGTGGAACAGATGATGAAGGCTCGCATCGAGAAATCCCGCGTCAAGGATAGAATGAAGAAGATGGCGGAGGAGACGCGCAAGGAGATGGAGGTCATGGAGGCGATGAAGAAGCAGTTACGACTCCGCGGTGAATTAGATCATTTGGGGTGATAATCTTCCTTCTTCTTTTGCTGCTGCGTTTCATCTTTTGCTTCGGGTGTTTCGCTGCACGTGTCACGTTCTCTGTGAGGCATGAATAGAACAATGGTTTTTTTGAGGGAATGAATAGAACAATGTTGTCGGGGGTTGGGTGCGACATATGCCAAAGGATGGCTTATCATGGTGGGAGCGAGTAGAACGTCGCCGGTGCCAGGAAACGGGATTAGGCGAAGGCATGCACGCCGGCGAATATTACCCAGCTTCGGGGCTCTCCGGGGAGATAACACCCCTACTGCTGCTCTGCGCGGTCTCCGCATGATCACTAAGGCGTAGTGACTACAAGGTTGCTCCTAGAGCTGTATTCTGGAGGTAGAAGGAGGCAAGACTAGCCCTCTTCTTCCTATATGATCGGGTCTAAGGTTAATGGATGTGAACCCTTTGCATGGGTGCCCTGGGGGGTTTATATAGGCCTACCCCCCGGGGATACAATGGTAATCCGGCTGGGCGCAAGTCCCATCCTCTTGTCTCACAGGTCGCCGTCTTCTCCGCCGACTGATGGGGCCCACCGACTCGCAGGCCCCGCCGGCGAGTCCGACACTATAGCCGTGCTTCTAATGACGCAGGCTTGGTCATTGGGTCGTGGCAACAGTGCCACCGTCTATCGGGCGATCACTGTTGTTACTCCCCATCTTGTCTGGTTAATGGCGCGTGGGACCCGTGAGAGGGGCTGGCCGACTCCCACGAGGCCGCCTTCGGGGCGTATCCGCCGTCTTCTAGCTCTCACTGACTGGCGGGTCCGCCGTCTCTGAGCCGTATAGGTAGGCCATCGTGGCCACAGTGCGCTGTGCACTGTGGCCGAGGTCAGGTCTGGCATGGCTACAGTGTCGGGCCACGCCGGAGAGCTCTGGTGGTACGGCACACTGTAGCCACGCCGTCTCCTCGCAAGCAGGAGGTGACGGCCACGCCGTGGTTGTATCCGCAATGAGTGTAGAGTCGTGGGCCGACTCTCCATAGCCGGCTCCTCTGGAAGTCGTCGGCCATGAGTCGGCCCGTCTGGGAGTCGTCATCTGAGACTCGGCTCATCTGGGAGTCATCATCTGAGACTCGGCTCATCTGGGAGTCGTCATCTGAGACTCGGCTCATCTGGGAGTCGCCATCTGAGACTCGGTTCATCTGGGAGTCGTCACTTGAGACTCGGCTTTGAGGGGCGCGGCCTGCCCCGATGTCTTGAAAGGTTCTGGGGCTCGGGTCAGCCTACCCGTGGCCCATTACTCCGACAGTAGTCCCCGAAGCTGGGGAGGCTCCGAGAGTGACTCGCTGGGGGGCCTCAACAGTTTCATTCTTCCGGTGGTCGAATCTGGGCTTCGTTTACCGTCTTCCTCTGGGCCGACTATCCGTAGTCGGATTCGTAGAGGGTCGTCTTGCTCTGGGGAGAGCTCGAAAGTCATGGCGGGAGACCAGGCGGCGTGCCTGATACGCTTCCCCGCTGCCGCCCACCGCGGCCCTATGGCGCGGTGCCACGCGGCAGGGACAGTCTGCCGTCCCACGCGCGCGACGGGACGGGCTGTCAGGTGGGGCCCGCCACTACCGCGCCTCGGCACGCGAACGGATCCGCTGCGGCCGCGCTAACGGTTAGGCTTCTCACACCGTTACTGCGCGCAGTAACTTCGTGGGGTAAATCGTGGGGGCGGTGTGGGGCTCTGGGCGCAGTTAATCCCACGCCAGCCCCCTCGGCTTCTCAGCCTCCAAGGCTATAAGTAGGGGGGGAGTGGAGCGGCATAACACGCGTGCCCATCTCCCTTGACCCCCGCTTCCTCTCTCCTTCTTGCCGCCGGCGAGCAGAACCACACCACACCAGCCAGCGATGAGCTCCTCCTCCGTCGCCGTGGCTCCGGCCGTGCGTTCCGGCACGTGAGACGGCTTGGAGGTCGACGACGACCTCATTGAATTCCTCCGCAAGACGCGCCGGCTCCCCGGCGCACACCTCGTGCGAGCCCGCACCGCGCCAGCGAAGGAGATATTGCCGGCGCCGGAGGAGGGCGAGCGGGTCATCTTCCGCTCGCACCTCATGCGCAGCCTGGGGCTGCCGGCGAGCAGCTTCTTCCGCTCCTTCTTGGAGTTTCACAGCCTCCAACCGCACCACCTCACCCCGAATATGGTGGTGCTGCTCTCCGTCTTCGCCACTCTGTGCGAAGGTTTCCTCGGTGTTCTCCCCACCATCAAGCTGTGGGGAGAATTCTTCTCTTCTGAGCTCGGCACGCACGTTGCCGGCGTGCCGGCTCAGTGCGGTGCCTTCATCGCGATGCGGTGCTCGACGGCCGACAACCCCTTCCCTTCCATCTTGCTGATGAAGTCGGTGAGGATGTGGCAGCGCTCATACTTCTACGTGAAGAACCTCGCCTCCGACGGCGACTAGGTTAATCTTCCAGCTTACGAAGCCGGCCCCCAGCTGAGAGGCTCCCCACCTGGTCTCATTGGGTCTTGACGTAGTCGGAGGGCCTCGTCGGGTCCGACTTGCTGGCCGCCTTCATGGCGCGCCGAGTTCTCCCGCTCCAAGGTCGGCCTCACCTGATCTGTCAGATGAGCGGCCTCCGAGACCCAAGTCGGATGAGCAGCAAGGAGATGCCCCGCGCGGAGGTGGCAAACATGGTGAATCATATCGCAAACTGCGAGTTCGGGGAGGACTGGCAGTTCGGCAAGGAGCCGTACTCTCGCGACGACCCCCCACCAGTGGTAAGTCGCATCTCCTTATTGCTTTGTCTTCTTTGCGGCCGAATCCGGTTTCTGATTCTCGTTGGTTTCTTCTGAACTAGAACCCCCTCATGCAGCCTGCATCCGGCGCCACAAGACAGCCCCGCAAGTTTGTCCCTGATCGCGGGGAGAGCGACGTCAACGACCCCGACTTGGGAGCGGCGGCGATGGAAGCCAACGCCGAAGGCAGGGGAGGAGGAGCGGTAGGCGGCTTCAGGCCCTCGGCCACCTTCGCCGACTGGCCTGATGACGACGCCGAAGGGGAAGTCGCCCCGCGCACCAGCCGAGGGTGGGCTCGTCGGGCCGGCTCCTCCGCCGGCCTGGCTGGCCAAAGCGGCGCGAAGAGGCGTCACGCCGGGCCGAGTGCGCCCGGGGCAAATTGAAGAAGTTCAAGGGGGCGGCCGCCGCGACCAAACGGGAGGAGGCGGCCGCGAAGGCTAACCGCTTCCGTAGGGAAGTGAGAAGGCCGCCGCTAGTCTCTGCGTAAGTCTTTACACTTTTTTATTTTCCTTCGGTGAATCTTGTCCGAGCCTTCTTTTATACTCCTCCCATTCTTCTTCAGGGCCCCTCTTTCCCTTGAGAGAGTCGCCGTCCCCTCCGTCATGGGGTCGGCAGAGACGTCCGCCAATACTCGCCGGGTCGACCCCGCCGCCGACCTCCGGGAGGCGACGGAGCGAAGAGCGCAGGAGAAGCGCAACGAGGAGGAGGCCGACCGTCTGGAAAAGGCGGAGGCCGAGAAGGCGGCCGCCTCCGCCCAAAAGAAGCTGGAGGATGCCCAAGCTGCCCTTGCAGCGAGACGGCGAGCCGAGGAGGCCGCGCATCGCCGATCGGCGATGCTCGTCCCCCCACTGTCCTCTGCACCGCCGCCTCTAGAGTTCACGGGACAGACCGGAGAGGCCGGCACCGAGAACCCCGTCGTGGAGAAGGAGAGCGGCGAGGCCTCCATGTCGGACACTCTCGTGCCGCCACCGCCACCTCCACCGCTGTCTGGGAGACCGCACGGCAAACAGCCGGCGGGTCCGCCGGAGCCGCCGACCGCGGACGAGTCCGAGGTGAGGCTGCTTCTCCAAGTCGCCTCGCTGGTGCGCCGCCGTCTTGAGAGGGCGACCTCGGCGCCGCGACCTCGGGAGACCGGCGCCGCCAGCTCGTCAGCCCTAGACGCTGAGGCAACAAGCGCCGCGCCCATTGGGTGGTTGCGCGGAGGCGGCACTGGGCGGCTGAATCAAGCGCTTCTGGACGTTCAGGCGAAGCTGCGCGCTGAAGGCGACGCCCTTCAAACTTGCACCAGGGGCGTCTGGCAGCACGGACGGCCGTCCGAGTACGTTTCCTTCTTCTTTTTGATTCTTGTTTTTCTCTGTGGGGGCGTGCCAGCGCACCCACTGGGTGTAGTCCCCGAGTGTCGGGCCGGCTGCTGAGCAGGCAGCTCGGAACTCCCTCTGGCGAGTTCCAAGTACTTATTTTGTCTGACATCGTTGTTTGCAGGAGTATCACAACCTCCGCGCCACTACCTTCAACCGCAATGTTGAGGAGTTGAGCAAGCGGACTGCCGACTTGACGGAGAGCCGGAGTAAGTTCTTTTCCCTCTCTTCTTCGTGGGGGCGCGCTGGCGCACCCGCGGGCTATAGTCCCCGAGATTCGGGCCGACTGCTGAGCAGTCGGGCCGGATCTTTCCGGCGATCTTCTTTGCTGACGACTTCGTCGTTTCCTTTTTTTGTTCTTCTTTCTTCGCGGGGGCGCGCTGACGCACCCGCGGGCTGTAGTCCCCGAGATTCGGGCCAACTGCTGAGGAGTCGGGCCGGATCTTTCCGGCGACCTTCTTTGCTGATGACTTATTTGTCTCTTTCTTTCGTTCTTCAGGGGCCAACGCTACTCTTCAGGAGCAGCTGGGTGAAGTTAACACTGCCTTGCGCATCAAGGGGGAGGAGTGCAACAAACTCGCTGCGGAGCGCGATCTGTTTACTGCGCAGCTGGCCGAGCAGAAGGATCTGCTCAAGAAGGCGCAGGATGAGGCCGAGAAGAAGGAGGTTGCTCTCCTGGCCGAGTTCGAGAGCGAGCGCTCCTCCTGGACCGACGGGGAGGCGACTATGTGTCAGGCTGACTTCTTTTGAATTTCCGACTATGTGTCAGGCTGACTTCTAATTTTTTGACTTGCTTCTTTTTTGCCTTGGCAGACTTCTTCCCTGGCCACTCGCAGGCAGTCTCTCTGGCCACCGAGGCTGATCGTGAGGCGCGAAGGGCAAACGGTGAGGTGATTGCCGCCAACGCTCCCTTGACCGTCGATGAGCAGCTTCTGAGCATCGAGGCCCGTCTTCGTCCGGCTCACCGGCGGATGCGCCGACTTCAACGTGCCGGCGCCCAAGCAGTTGCCGCTCTGTGGCCAGACATGCTGGCTCTGTGCACCGCCAGTCGGACCGCCGACTGGCTGGAAGTCGCCGCCGGCCGTCTTGAAGCTTGGAAGGGTTCCTCGGCCCGAGCCGGAGCGCGCTGGGCCTTGGAGTTCGTCAAGGCGTGGTATCCGGGCTGGACCTGGACCGTCTGGCCACGTTCCGGTCAGAGGCCCAGGCCGAGCTGGAGGCTGTGGAGGGCGCCCTTGTCGAGCGTGTGGCGGCCATCGCAGAGTAGACGGACACTAGTGTCTTCGTCCCTAAGCGGGCTGAAGGCGGCGAGGAAGTGCCGCCAGAGTGGTTCGGGATGAACCCAGAATATGGTGAGGACTCGATGGAGGTGATTGACTCCAGCATCGAGGAAGAAGGCGAGGCAGAGGACGAAGGCGAGACGGAGGTGCCAGAAGGCGGAGCGGGCGACCAGCCTCAGCTCGACCGTGCCTCTAGCAACGAGCCGCGTCCGACCGGGCCAACTGCCGCTGGCGGCGATCAAGCCGAGACTGCCCAGCCGAGTGCCCCGGCGCCTGACACCGCCATCTCCTCCGACCCTCCGAACCCGTCTGCTGCTCCTTAGGCTGCCTTCTGGCTTTATTTATCTGTTCTAGAAGGTCTTTGATGAACTTGTTAATTTGCACAATTCCACCCTCGGGGTGTATTTTAAACTTCTGTCTGAGGATTCAGCCAATGGGCCTATGCTTATGTAAATATTAACCCGAGTCCTATCTTTCCTTGCTCATAGCTCCTTTGGCTTTTTCCTTTGCCGCCTTCCCCTAGTTGCCACTTTGCTAGCCGGCAGACCGTTCTACGGACTGCCGCTGGGCCAAATGCCTGGCTACTTTGGGGAAAGCAAGTACTTGCCTTTCTTTGGAGTTTATTTAACAAGTTGGATAGAAAGAAGTAAGCCGAATACTCGCGAGTCGGCTTGTAAGAAAGGGGGGCTCGAAACCGGTTTAGGCTATGTTTATGTTTTGGGTCCTTAGCCATTTTTCATGTGGATGCCCATTCATCCTTACTCCTGCCTACCAAACAGCCGCTCTGCGAGTTGCGGCTTCTGGCAGGAGACGGCTTAGGCGCCGCACACTAGTTGTCCGACTTCAGGAAACATTTCATAGCGCCAGATGGCGAATCCCCGGGCTGACTAGTCGAACCCGGCGCCAAGCGGCATAGCAAGAAGTAGCATACTTGAAGGCATAATTCTTATCATACAGATAATCAAAAGGGGAAGTCCCCGAGCTCGTCTCGGGGGGCCCGAAGTCTCGGTACTTAAATACAAAGGGGTAGTGTGATACATACTGAATCAACTGTAAAACCTTCGGAGGAGGTTTGCATTCCATGGTCATTCCGACTCTTTGCCGGAGTCATCTCTCTTGCGATCTCGGGGCTTCCGAGCATCGATCAGGTAGTAGGAGTCATTGCCCAACACCTTGCTGACAATAAAGGGGCCTTCCCAAGGTGCCGACAGCTTGTGCTGGCCGGCTGTCCGCTGGATCAGTCGGAGCACAAGGTCGCCCTCTTGGAAAGATCTTGGCTTGACCTTCCTGTTGTAGTATCGGCACAGACTCTGCTGGTAGATGCCGGACCGACTGAGTGCCAACAGCCGGCCCTCTTCCAGCAGATCGATGCCGTCTTGACGTGCTTCTTCTGCTTCCTCCTCGGTGTACATGGTGACTCACGGGGAGTCGAATTCTATGTCCGTCGGGATGACGGCTTCGGCACCGTAGACGAGGAAGAAAGGCGTGAAGCCGGTTGACTTGTTTGGAGTCGTGCGCAGACTCCAGAGGATGGCTGGCAGCTCCTCGAGCCAACAGCCGGCCGAGCGCTCCAGTGGTTCAACCAGGCGGGGCTTGATGCCGGATAGGATGAGGCCGTTTGCTCATTCTACCTGGCCGTTTGACTGCGGATGGGCGACGGATGCTAAGTCCAGTCGGATGCCCTGTGTAGCGCAGAAACGGGCCAAGGCTCCTTTGGCAAAATTTGTGCCATTGTCGGTGATGATGCTATGTGGTATGCCGTACCGAGTCGTAATGTCGGCGATGAAGGTTACTGCAGTCGGACCATTCAATTTCTTGATGGGTTTTGCTTCTATCCACTTGGTGAAATTGTCCACTGTGACAAGTAGGTGAGTTAGGCCGCCTCGTGCCGTCTTAAATGATCCCACCATGTCCAGGCCCCAAACCGCAAAGGGCCAGGCAATGGGAATGGTCTTGAGCGCCGAAGCCGGCTGGAGCGGCTTGGAACGGAACATCTGACACCCCTTGTAGTTTTGGACTAATTCCTTGGCCTCTTCCAGGGCAGTCGGCCAGAAGAAACCGTGTCGGAAGGCTTTGGCGGCGAGCGCCCTTGAAGCCGCATGGTGGCCACACTCGCCTTCATGGATGTCTCTGAGAATTGCTTCGCCTTGTTCTGCCTCGACACAGCGTTGGTAGACACCAGTGACACTGCGCCTGACCAGCTCTCTGTTGACTATGGTATAGGCTGCCGCTCGGCGTTGCACTTGCCGAGCCAGGGTTTCCTCAGCTGGCAGCTCTCTGTTTACTAGGAACTTGAGGATGGGCTGGGCCCATGAGGGTGCTGCTACTTCTTCGATTGCCACTATTGCGACTTGGACAAGGGTGGCTGGGCTGGGAGGCGGTGGGCTGGGATCCGCGGCCGCTTGCTGGGTCGATGAAGTCCCCGGGCCGACTGGAGCAGTCCCCGGGCCGAGTTCTGAAGTCCCCAGGCTGACTGTCGCAGTCCCCGGGCCGGGTTCTGAAGTCCCTGGGCCGGCTTTGACTGCGGTATTTTTGGAGTCGTCTGCTGGTGCTCTTGAGTCGGATCCGACTTCTTCGGGGGGAGCTGGCACAAAAATGGAGTCTGATTCTTGCGAAGGCTTGATAGACGGCTTGAGGAGGCGCTGAAGGGCGACACCGGATGGTATTGCTTGACGAGTGGAGCCGACTCGTGCCAGGGCGTCTGCTTGGTCATTGTCATTTCTTGGAATGTGAAGGAATTCACACCCCTCGAAATATCTACTGAGTTGCTGCACCAGGAAGCGGTTGCTCGCCATGTTTGCGTCCTTGGCGTCCCAGTCGCCAGATTACTGCTGGACCACCAAATCGGAGTCGCCGTAGCGAAGGATCCGGCGGATGCTGAGTTCTTTGGCAAGCTGGAGCCCGTGAACGAGCGCCTTGTATTCGGCAACGTTGTTGGAGGCGGCGAAGTGGATCTGCAGTGCGTACTTGAGCTTGTCGCCTTTGGGGGAGGTGAGGACGACGCCGGCTCCCAGGCCAGTGTGCATCTTGGAGCCATTGAAGTGCATACATCAATGGGTGGAGTTGGGTGCTGGCGGCAGGTACTGGGTCTCGGCCCAGTCGACAAGGAAGTCGGCCAGTGCTTGTGACTTGATGGCGGTGCGGGGCTGGTAGTAGATGGTGTAGGGAGCCAGATCTATGGCCCACTTGGCTACTCGGCCTGAAGCATCACGGCTTCCGATGATCTCGGCCAGTGGAGCGGTGCAAACCACAATGATTGGATGTTCTTGAAAGTAAGGCTTCAACTTCTTGGCGGCGAAATGCATGCCGTAGCACATCTTCTGGTAGTGGGGGTAGTTCTGCTTGGAGGTTGACAGTACCTCGCTCAGGTAATATACCGGTCTCTGGACAGGGAGCGCCTTGCCTTCCTCCTTTCGTTCGACTACGATAACTGTGCTGACTACCCGGCTGGTGGCGGCAATGTACAGGAGCATAGGCTCTTTGGGAGTCGGAGCCGCCAGCACAGGAGGAGTAGTCAACATCTTCTTCAGCTCGAGAAATGCTTCATCTGCCTTGTGGTTCCACTCAAAAAAGGTGGTCTTCTTCATCAGTTGGTACAAAGGGAGAGCCTTCTCGCCCAGCCGACTGATGAATCGGCTGATGTAAGCCAGGCAGCCGGTGAACTTCTGCACATCTAACAGTCGGCGGGGGACTTCCATTCTCTCGATGGCTTTGATCTTCACAGGGTTGCACTCTATGCCGCGTTCAGAGACCAGGAAGCTAAGGAGCTGGCCAGCCGGCACTCCGAAGACGCACTTCTCCGGATTGAGCTTGATCTGGAATCGGCGCAGATTCTCAAAGGTTTCTTGGAGATCTTCCAACAATGTTCCCCGCTTTTCTGTCTTCACTACCACATAATCCACGTAGACGTGGGCATTTCTGCCGAGTTGCTTGAGGAGACACTTCTGCATGCAACGCTGGAAGGTGGGCCGACATTCCTCAAGCCGAACGTCATAGTCAGGTAGCAGAAGGCTCCAAACGGCGTGATGAAAGCAGTCTTCAGTCTGTCTGCCGGGTTCAACTTGATCTGGTGATATCCTGAATATGCATCTAAGAAGCTCAACAGCTCGCATCCGGCTGTGGAGTCTATCACCTGGTCAATTCTTGGCAGGGCAAGTGGATCTTTGGGGCAGGCTTTGTTGAGGCTTGTGTAGTCGATACACATCCGCCACTGCTTGTTCTTCTTCAACACTAGGACCGGGTTTGCCAGCCATTCTGGAAAGAACACCTCCATAATGAAGCCGGCCGCTAGGAGTCGGGCTATCTCTTCTCCAACAACTCTTCTTTTCTCTTCTGACAGGCGGCGCAAGGGCTGCCTGACGGGCTTCACATCAGATCAGACATGTAACTTGTGCTCAGCGAATTCCGTCGGTACACCTGGCATGTCTTTAGGGGACCATGCAAAGATGTCCCGATTCTCACGGAGGAAATCGACGAGCTCGCCTTCCTATTTGCTGTCTAGGTTTGCGCCTATGACAGCGTGCCTCTCCGGGTGCTCCGGGTCCAAGGGTATCCTCTTTGTTTCTTCAGCTGGCTTGAACGAACCATCAGCTTCCGACTCCTTGGGGTCGGGCGACATCTCTGGCTGCTTGCCGGCCATCGCCACAACTCGGTCAAGGATCCGCCTTTCGGCTGCGATCACCAGGGACTCGGCCAACCGACTGCTCTCGGCCGCGCAGGCGGACGACTTCCTGTAGTCGCCAGCCACGGCCAGAATCCCCTTTGAACTCATCATCTTCATCTTGAGGTAGGCGTAGTGGGGAACCGCCATGAACTTGGCTAAGGCAGGTCGGCCAAGCAGCGCTTGGTATGGGCTTTCAAGGTCCACCACTTCAAACCAGACTGGCTCTCGGTGAAAATGATCTTTGTCTCTGAAGAGGACGTCTATCTGGATCTTGCCTATTGGGGAGCAGGAAAGGCCAGGCACAATGCCGTGGAAAACAGTTCGGCTGCTTTGAAGCTGTTTCTGCTTGATTCCTAATTTCTCCATGGTATCATGTACAGGATGTCGATGCTGCTGCCTCCGTCTATCAACACTCGTGAGAAGCGAGCGGCCCGCCTATCAGTGGCCAAGGTAGCGCTCAAAACCAAGGCGTAGGAGCCCGGATTCGGCATCACCTCTGGGTGATCTGCTCTGCTCCAACTGATAGGCTTCTCAGACCAATGCATAAACTCCGGAGTATCTGATGCTACTGCGTTCACTTCTTGCTGCTGCAACCATCTGCTGCATCGATCATCAGCCATACTGGTGAACACCACATAAGCTCCATGTTCTTCGGGGTATTCATCTAGTACGGCGCCGACTGGCCTGGCCGCCGGCTGCTGGGGCGGCTGTGGAGGTGGCGGCCCAGCAGGCGGTGGAGGAAGGAGGCTGTCTCCCTTGGCAATTCTGGTGAGCCAGTGGCATTTCCGCGTGGTATGGTTTGACGGCTTCGCGCCGCTGTGGAACTTGCAGGGACCATCCAAAGTCTGCTCATAAGAGAAAGCCGGCAACCAGTTGGACTTGCCGCCCTTCTGCCGCTTCGTCGGAGGCTGCCCCTCAGGCTGTTGGTCTTCGACTGTCGCGACCTGCCGACTGCTGGAAGTCGGCTGTGGGGCCTTGCGCTTGTGATCATTCTGCTGTTGTCGCCGACTGGTATCTCTAGCCGGAGTTCTGGGAGCCTGAGGGGCTACTTTGCTAGTCGCACTAACTTGAATCTCTGTCTTCATGGAGGAGTCGGCAGTGGCATACTTGTCTGCTATGACCAGCAACTCGTCGAGGGTTTCGGGCTCATCGCAGAGGAGCCGGTGCTTGAGGAGGGTGCCTTCTCTGCACCCGACGGTGAAGTACTCGATAGCCTGCACCTCGTGCATGCCCTCACAGGAGTTCCGAAGCTCGCCCCATCGCGTGAGGTAGTCGCGTGTCGACTCGTCTTGGCCTTGCACGCACAAGGAGAGTTGTCATGGCTTGGGAGGCCGCTTGTACGTGTTGGTGAAGTTGTGGATGAAAGCTTCGGTGAAGTCGACCCAACTGTTGATGCTGCGGGGCTTCAAACTGTTCAACCATGTCCGGGCCATGCCCTGGAGCATTAGCGGAACGTACTTCACGGCAACACACTGGTTGCCGTTTGCTATGTTGACGGCTGTGGAGTAGTCAACCAGCCAATCTTCCGGCTTCACGGAGCCGGTGTACTTGGGTGTGTCTCGGGGGAGTGTGAACCCTTTGGGGAAGGGCTCATCTCGAATGCGGGGCCCAAAGCAGGGTGGACCCAGCTCGTCTTCTTCTTCCAGCGCCAGGGATCAGTGGAGTCGGTCGATCCGGTGGCGTGCGTCGTTCTCTCCGACTCCCTCTCAACGGCCGAAGCGGTCGCCGAGAGTCGGATGATCGATAGGCGGTGGGGAGACTCGTCTTTCCCTTCGTGGTGGGGGAGGCAGGTAGTCGCCCTGCCGCTCCACTGCTCTTGGGCAGCCCTCTTGGTCGCGCTCGATGGTGATGCGAGTCCGACTGTGGCTGACAGCCGGATCCTTCTCTTTTCTTCCGCGGACTCCGCCAGTCGGCGTCCGAGACATCGCGCCTTGATCTCGGCGGGGAGGTAAGTCGTCATTTTGTCGCTGCGGCACCTCCGCGCGGGAGCCGGCTTCGTTCTGTGCGGCAGCCGCTTTGAGGAGTCGTTGGACTCGCTCGGTCATTAGGCGGCGCTCTTCGCCTTCGAAGTTGTCTAGCTCGTCTGCCGCCGCCTGGGCGGCACGGATGTTCTCCGCAGGCGTGGCATATATGGGACGATCGGCCCCGAACAGGTTGGCGACGACCGCGCCGTGTTGTCGGATCTCGCCTAGGCGGCTAGGCCTAGTCGGCGCTGGCGAGCCGCCCACAGCGTGATCCATCTCACGTTGGTAGGCCTCCGACAAACGTCTCATGCTCACCAGCTTCTTCGCGCCTTCGACAAGCTGAAGGCGGCGTGCCTCCAGCGTCTCGGCGTTAGCGTCCTCCAGAATGGGCGCCGTCAGGTCTCGCAGAGCCGCGTCGAGCGGGTCATGAGCTCCCTCACCGGAGCGCTCGCCATGACTGATGACAAGCACTTCCGTGATGGCGCTTCCGCCGCTCGCCTCGCGAGGGAGCGGCTCGTCGTAGATCACCACGTTGGAGGGGAACGTGTCGAGCGACACACCGTCGGAGTCGACCAGCATCGGGTCGGTGGAGCCTACGGACTCCAAGTCCATGGAAGGCTCGCCGGCGACGTGAAGATGGTCGAGGAGGCCCGCGAGGAGGCTTTCGGGACCGCCCGTTCCCGCATCGGATGCAGGCTCGTCGGAGATGCTAACCTCGCCGAGAAGGTCAGCGAGGCAGCTCGCCGCGCAGGCGTTGTCCACGCTTTGCAGCGCGTTAGGGCAAGTGCCATCGGGCGTGCCGGGCTGGCTACGCTCGCGGGGGAGGAAAAGGGGTCCCGTCCAAAGCAGGTCTCCGGACGACGGTGCACCTCGCCCCATGGTGGGCGCCAAATGTCGGGGGTTGGGTGCGACATATGCCAAAGGATGGCTTATCATGGTGGGAGCGAGTAGAACGTCGCCGGTGCCAGGAAACGGGATTAGGCGAAGGCATGCACGCCGGCGAATCTTACCCAACTTCGGGGCTCTCCGGGGAGATAACACCCCTACTGCTGCTCTGCGGGGTCTCCGCATGATCACTAAGGCGTAGTGACTACAAGGTTGCTCCTAGAGCTGTATTCTGGAGGTAGAAGGAGGCAAGACTAGCCCTCTTATTCCTATATGATCGGGTCTAAGGTTAATGGATGCGAACCCTTTGCATGGGTGCCCCGGGGGGGTTATATAGGCCTACCCCCGTGAGAGGGGCTGGCGGACGCAATTTTGTACCAAGATCCACCCCATGTGATAATTTGACGCGTGTAAAGTCGTTCACTTCATTGGTGGTCAACTAATACAACACATGCAAATTGAGTGGACGTGAGGGCGGAAGAAAGACATTATTACTCCACTACGCGCATGCGAGTAGTTAAATCGTGGGTGTATTTTGTGCCAATTTTTGACAGTAACATAATATTTACGCATTTGAGCAGTGTAGTACTTGAAATTTATGTTCCGCTAAACTCATCGGGAGCCGTTTCGGGCCTCGAAACCAAAACCATCAATTAATATTTACCTTGTTCCCATCACATTCGAAAGCCTGCTCACACCTACTAGTACGTACCAAACCTGAACGCATTCCCACTATGTAGGTATTAGTACTGGTGCTAGTACCTAGGTTATAAAAAGGGGAACTACCTAACCGAAAATTACTCTAGCTTTCCTCCTCATAAGTGCTTCTTCTTCGTCTGTCATTGCCATGGCCGGTGAGCAGAGCTCTAGGTCGAGAACTACTCGTAACAAGGGAGCGGCAACCAAGGCTGCAGAAAAAAAGAGGGCTCGCTGCCACACAGAGACCTCAAAAGATCTCTCACGGGCAGGCGATAGCTCCAAGGAGCGCCCTATCCGCGGAGGCGAACATGCCGAGCCGGCGGAGCTGGAGTCGTTATCCCTCGACGGCATGCCCGATCAGCTCAATAAGCACCTCAATAAGCGGAAGGAGTTCATCCAAGGCTTGATGGAGTTGCTGAAGGAGAGCCTCGACGACATGCCCGCTGAGCTGAATCAGCAGGGGGAGTTGACCGCCGGCTTGGTGATGCTGCTGAAGAAGAGCATTGCCTCGGAGAAGAAGGCGACCAGCGAAATCCTGCGACTTCAGGAGGACAAGGCGAAGCTCTGCCACGAGATCGACCTGTTGAAGGAGAAGAACGCCGGCTGGAAGAAGCTGCATGAGAATAGTAGTTCCTCGATGAAGATGCTGCATGCCCTCGTCATGGAACGGAAGGAGGAGTTGGCGAAGCTCTGAATCGAGCACCCGGCTGCTGTCAAGGTACGTAATGCGGCCGTGGAACAGATGATGAAGGATCGCGTCGAGAAATCCCGCGTCAAGGATAGAATGAAGAAGATGGTGGAGGAGACGCGCAAGGAGATGGAGGTCATGGAGGCGATGAAGAAGCAGTTACGACTCCGCGGTGAATTAGATCATTTGGGGTGATAATCTTCCTTCTTCTTTTGCTGCTGCGTTTCATCTTTTGCTTCGAGTGTTTTGCTGCACGTGTCACGTTCTCTGTGAGGCATGAATAGAACAATGGTTTTTTGAGGGAATGAATAGAACAATGTTGTCGGGGGTTGGGTGCGACATATGCCAAAGGATGGCTTATCATGGTGGGAGCGAGTAGAACGTCGCCGGTGCCAGGAAACGGGATTAGGCGAAGGCATGCACGCCGGCAAATATTACCCAGCTTCGGGGCTCTCCGGGGAGATAACACCCCTACTGCTGCTCTGCGGGGTCTCCGCATGATCACTAAGGCGTAGTGACTACAAGGTTGCTCCTAGAGCTGTATTCTGGAGGTAGAAGGAGGCAAGACTAGCCCTCTTCTTCCTATATGATCGGGTCTAAGGTTAATGGATGCGAACCCTTTGCATGGGTGCCCCGGGGGGGTTATATAGGCCTACCCCCCGGGGATACAATGGTAATCCGGCTGGGGACAGGTCCCAGCTGTCTGTCTCACAGGCCGCCGTCTTCTCCGCCGACTGATAGGGCCCGCCGACTCGCGGGCCCCGCCGGCGAGTCCGGCACTGTAGTCGTGCTTCTGATGACGCAGGCTTGGTCATTGGTGTCAGGACCCCGACTCAATGCCACATCGATCTAGCATGTAACACCTCATATCACTTTGCGGCCTCACGCACGGTATTCCCACGGGTGTCGCCTTACCTTTGCCCGGGATCGTTTGCGTCTTTTGGCACACGTATATGATAGTGTCGCTAGCATCCATATGATAAGGAGCCCGGGCTGACATGGCTAGTCGTAAACCCAAAGTGGCACAAACTTACAGGGACAGGCATCCATGACCCAACATCGAACGTGTCGGTCATCAGCGAGTGAATCCAGGCTGTAGCACTGGGCTAGCAGGACTCCGGTGAACCGGGCTGTAGCGGGCTAACAGGACTCCGGTATTCATCGCGTGACATTTCCCCGAAGGGACAGACACAGGAACGAAGAAGGACACATGCCGGCCAGCCTAAGTGTTCCGGAGCAGTAGCAAGCTACCATGGCTCAGTGGAAACACTAGGAGACATTTCCCGGTAAGAGAGGCTACCAAGGATAAACAACTAGGTTGTCAGATCCCACACATACCAAGCATTTCAATAACATACACACAATATGCTCGATATGTGCAAATACAACATGGCATCACAACATGACTCTACAACTCAAGTATTTATTCAATAGGCTCCGAGGAGCGAGATATTACAAACATGGGTCTCATGACCCAACATTCAGAGTATACAAGGCAAAGCACATGCGGAATCTTATCATGTCTGGGTACAGACATCTATAAATGAAAAGGGCTGAGAAGCCTGACTATCTACCAGATCCTGCTGAGGGCACAAGATCGTAGCTGAGGTAACAAGCTAAACGTCAAAGTCCAAGCGGAACTACTAGCGAGACTAAAGTCTCTCTACAAAAACATAAAATAGGCAAACGTGAGTACAAATGTACCCAGCAAGACTTACATCAGATCTATCTACATATGCATCATTATCAACAAAGGGGTGGTGGAGTTTAACTGCAGCAAGCCAGCTTTGACTCGGTGGCTATCCTGAACTACGACTGCAAGTAACTCTTTTGAGGTGGCGCACATGAGTCCACATATTCACCATATCAATACACCACTATGGATCCGCTCCCGTCTCCCTACGAGAAC
This sequence comes from Triticum dicoccoides, assembly GCF_002162155.2. Lineage (NCBI taxonomy): Eukaryota > Viridiplantae > Streptophyta > Magnoliopsida > Poales > Poaceae > Triticum > Triticum dicoccoides. The sequence goes on from NC_041383.1 coordinate 275,688,880, forward strand.
GCCATCCATAGCACTCACGCTTATCTTGCGTATTTTAGAGTATCCACTTTCACTTGTCTATGAACTATGCAAGGGGTCCAAGTTTCCATATCCGAGGAATCCGGCTATTCGAATAGATAATGATAACCCTGCAGGGGTGTACTTCTTCACACACGCTCTCGCCACTTATCGCCCTGTACACGTCATGTACCTCGGCAACCTTCAAGCGGAAGCCGGGCGAGGGAGTCGGCCACGACCTGACTAACCATACAAGTCTCTCGTCCAGGTTTATCGCCTATTCGGGTTCCATCCGCAAGGAGATCCGGCCGGGGTGTCGCTCACGGCCCCAAACGACGTGAGCAGGGTTCCCAAGCCCACCCTCCGGGTGCCACTTGGTACACCGTGCCACTGTGCCTAGTCTGTCCCAAGCCCACCTGTACCGGGTGCCACTTGGTAGACTACTAACACTACCTACAAACACCAGAAACTAGTTGCAACTCCTGGACAGAGATCATGTTGATTAATAAGTTGAGAGGGGTCGAGTTACCGGAACCCAATGTGTGGTACTAACTGGTCATGGATCACAAACACAGAACTCAGTTCCTGAGGACGGCTGTAATGAGACAACCCACCATGTACTCCTACATGGCCTCTCACCGCTACCTTTACCAAATCGTGTTCACACACTTAGCTCTCAACAGTAGGACATGTTTATACACCTCCGATTCATTCCCGATGAATCAGACCTGACTCAATTCTAAGCGGTAGCAGGCATGACAAACAAGCATGAATGAGTAGGCACATTAGGGCTCAAACAACTCCTACTCATGCTAGTGGGTTTCATCTATTTATTGTGGCAATGACAGGTCATGCAGAGGATAAAGGGGTTCAGCTACCGCAGCAAATAACAGTTGAATCGCTGTTGTCCTAATGCAGTAAAAGAGAGCAGGAGCGAGAGAGTGGGATTGTATCGGAATGAACAAGGGGGTTTTGCTTGGCTGGCACTTCTGAAGATAACATTGAGTCTTCATCAGTGTCAACGATCACATCGTCGGTACAACGTCTACCGAGGGGGAACAACACCGGCAAACACAGAAGAAACACGATCAATGCAATGCACAATATGATGCATGCTATGACATGGCAATATGAATGTGTTTTGGGATAATGCAACTAGCAGCAAGTTAAATGGAGTTGGTTTGAACCCTAGGTTCAAATTCAAACTCCACATGTGATTATTTAAATGCCATTTAATTGAATTGTCATAAACAGCAGCTATAAGTTGTTCTAACATGCATGAAAATGGTACAGATGGATAGATTGGATTTTTCTGATAATTTTTCATATATAAATTATTTCATTTGGAGTTACGGTTGATTTTCTATGAATTTTAGAAGTTTATACAATTTTCTGGAATTTCCTGAATTAAAATAAATCCAGAAAATGATTTATTGCGTCAGCACTAGGTCATGCTGATGTCAGCAGGTCAACTAGGCGGGTCCAGGTCAAACCTGACCAGTGGGGTCCACTGGTCAGTGACTGGGACTGGTTAGTGTCGCTGACAGGTGGGCCTGGTCAACGGCCACGTCAGCAGGGTCAATCTGACGCGTGGGTCCATCGGGATTAAGTTAAATCTAACTAAGTTGGTTAGTGGTTTAACTAAGCCGGTGGGGCCCGACTGTCAGTGGCATAGGGCTTAGTTAGTGAGGTGATTAACTCCTAACAGCTGCTATCACCGGCGGCTAATCGCCGGCGTAACCAGGACGCGGCGGCGTTGCCCGTCCGGCCAACTCCGGCGACGGGAGCTCGCGCGGCTGGGCGCGTTGGAACCGGAGCAAGGAGGCGCGTCGATTGGTGGCCTCAGGCGATACTAGGGTGGCCGGGAACGTCAACAGCGTCGAGTTCCGCGGCGGCGCAGTTGCGGCTTGCACGGGTGCGAGGACCACGGTGCACGATTGGGCGACCTGAGGCGCGCTACGAGTTCCTGGAGAAGCCCGGAGCATGACTCCATGCTTGGGTTGGTCGGGCGGGATAGCTAGCGACGGCGAGCTTCGCGGCGGCGGCAGCGGGTGCTCGGCCATGGCGGGCTGTGGTTAGAGGGAGGAAACAGAGGGGGTGAGCACGGGGAAAAGTGTAGGAGCTCACAAGGATTCGGTAGAGAAGGTCAGCGGCCTCGGGGACGGACGGAAACCGACGAATCGACGGAGACGATCTCCGGGCGCCAGCGGTGAAGACGAGGACGTTGGCGACGAAGCAAAGCCCTCCGGCTCGTTTCCTTCGGCTTGGGGGTGTGGTGCTCGATTGCGGAGCTGCTGGGCACGGTCACGGGACGAGGGGTGGCCGGTGGTCATGGCTACGGTGAGCGGCGCTCTCAGGTGCGTTCGGTGACGAGAGGGAGGGAGAGCAGAGGAGGAGGAGGGGGTCCAGAGAGAGAGGGGCGGTCGAGGGGGTCGAGGGCGTCTCCGTGGCGTTGCGGGAGACGTCCAGGGGGAGGAGGAGGCAGCCAGGCAGGGAGGAGGTGGCCGGGGCGCGTGGCCGCACGCGCCGAGCGCGTGCCCGTCCTCCTGGCAGGGAGGAAGACGACATGGGAGGCCCAGATGGGCTGGGCCGCATAGGAGCTAGGCCGGCTGGGCTGCCAGGTAAGGCCAGGTAAGTTCTGTTCTGTTTTATATTTCTGTTCTGTTTTATTTTTATTTAATCTTTTGCCACTGTTTTGAATTTAAAATAATTCAAACAATGCCAAAAGCTCCTCTGAATATTTTTATTTTGCTAGATGGACTTTTCCAAAAGCTCATAAAATATTTCAGGGGTATTTGAAATTATATTCTAGTTATATGAATATACTTCAAATTCAAATAGCTAATGATTTAAATTCAAAGTCCCAGAAATAAATTCTTAAAAATGTTCAATATTTTGGTTGGGACCAGAACCCTTTGCCAAAATTATCAAACATTTAAGAAGAGCATTTTGGAACAATGAATGAGATTTTAGGGTTTTTGCCCTTCTTTTATTCAGGGTTTTGAGGCTTCTAAACTCCTCAGTTCAAGTTTCAAAAATTTAAACATGATGCACAGATGGAAGCAAGCATAGGTCAGGCCAGAACTAGGGATGTGACAACTCACCCCCACTAAACAAGAATCTCGACCCGAGATTCAAGTGTAGGGTAAGACGATGGGGAACGCAACCTAACACAATCTTCACGATCCAGGTTGCCCTTCATAAGAACATTGATTCGATCACCATCATTGTCTTGATGTCTTGCTCCGAGAATTCCAGCTAACATGACCAGAAGAGGAAAGGAAAACCTAGAAGAAGCTATCTTCTCGAAGATCAATCAACTTAGGATCAGCTCACAAAGTGAGTCATGGCAACATCTCTTGAGCTGAGACACGAAGCATACATCTGAGGAAATGGAGTGAGACAGATGACGAGGGCTCACTAGGTAGACAACAATTTCACACTTAAAAATGTGGTAAACGATTGTCAACGTAGCGAGGAGTTGAGTTGCCATGATACCACAACGGGGCACCTTAGGGAAGGTGACTTGTGGAAATATCCCCTTAAGTGGCAAAAAGAATTACCTTTGGTTCAGAGATCATTGAAACTCTTTATACCAGCCTAAGGAAAATCTCAAGCGATCGTTTGGAGGGGTTCGGTAGAATGGCATACTCGGACTTGGATGATGTGGATTACCTTGTTAAGGACAACTTAATGGATGAATTTGCTTATCACCGGAAATGGAAGAGACCCATGGTAGAACGGCACATTGGCGGTGCAAGCTGGGAACAAAATGCAAATGCTGGGAATGATTCTGGTAACTAGGGAAGAACCAAACAACAGAGAGTGAATTCACTGTTTGAAAAGGTCATAGCATTTGCCGAGGAAACTGAGAGCAAACCCAGTTAGTGCTGATGATAACACCTAGCGCTTGTGCGTGCTCTCAAGAACTTGAGCATTTCCATAATCATCAAGGTTTTACCAATATCCGTGTCAGGGATCCTGGCAACACAACATACTACCATGATGGCTAATGATGGATGATACAGACGCAAAGGAAGATAACACTTTCTCAGATTTCACCTTAGCGAGGCCAAGGAAGCAAAATCTGGATGATCGACCGAGAGACATTTAGCACTCCGCTTCTAATGTTCTCCTTGATGTGCTAGTGTATCCCATTCATAGATATGGTTTGATAACTAGAACATCAAGTAAAAGGTCGGACTTCGGGAGCTCAAGAATCCATAAGGAGTAACTTATTGGAGTAAAACCCTACGAAATCCTTATGGGGAGGTGGCCAACTTCTTCAATCAAGATACTACAATAATAGGTCTTCCGGCTGGGTGTGTTGGCCATGACATCCACTTAACCGGTTTCAGAGAGACCATTATTATAGTTCTTGGGAAATGTTCCAACAATCATATCTGCCTGAGATTCAGATCTAGTTGGTGTTAGGATATTCCAGACTCATCGAGTCTAGGAAGAAAAAAAAAGTTTGCAACACAATTCGACGAGATGACGTTGCGAGAATCTCGGGAGATGAACTACGATAGCAAGCACCAAAACATGAGCTGGTTCTGCTACACACATGTGAACATGTTGTCTCAGTCAAACATGATCACATGGTAGTCTTACAATAACACACTACCGAGTTCCGGTGGGGAACCATCATCGAGGATGTCGAAGTCTTGTGCATGACCTAGGATTAGCACATCAACTCCTTTTCCTTGAACAAATCAATCAGTGGCTTGGTGTGCTACGGAATACATATGGAGTGGAGGTAATTAATCTACCAAACCACAGTATACTTTGCACATGCATGATTGACTTGGGACGATTCCATAGGAAGCAAAACTAACTTTCTCGAACCCACGACAGCAACTTACATCAAATGCACGTGAATCAAAGAAAGTCACTTCTTTCATCCAGCATATACTTCATGAACGGGGCATGAAGAAAATGCCTATAAAAGTTTCCAACACTAGGTTGATGTTCAACATGAATCATGGGGGAGACAAAATGCTGCTGATGGGCTCAACAACAACTCATCGGAATTTCCATATCACTGGACTTCCACCATCATGTGAACACGGTGATAGTATTGGTCAGACCAAAAGATGTAATGGTATATGCTCGAGGGATCAACCACGAGTAAGACAACATTACGAGCATCGTTGGTACTGATTTGATTGACGATAGCCCACACTCAAATCAAAGGATTGATAAGACAATAGGTCCAGCAACTGATCACAGGGACCAATCGATGAAGATATCATCTTTCTTCAACACACACTACACAATAATATCCCTTTGGAACGAACTAAGTTAGGCAAGCTTTTATCTTCCAATTCTCCAAGTTGTTGTCTAGCTTAACCAACTAGCTCAGGGGTATCCAACACGGATTCTTGGAGAAATAGTGGTTTACAGGAATAAACCAACTTGATCACGAGATCAACATAGCGGTCAGGCGACAACCTGGTGATACTTCCGAGAAGAAATTCGGAATATCATGAACCACCGGTATGTTACTAAGCTCGAGAACAATCTTGCTTTTCAGGGCAAGATGATATGATCAAATGAGCGAGGACTTGACAAAATCCTAACTCATCAATCAAAGAGTGCACCAGGAAATAAGGACTAGGTAGCACAATCTATCTTAGAATGGTGATTCAATAACCAACATGCTAAGAATGAGAATATTGTCCATTTACTACCAAGCAACTAGTTGCTAGGGGTACTGATTTCACACATCATAGTTCACCCGTCGGCATTCCAGTTGCAACAACACGGTAGCCGAGAAATGAATAATGATGGCGAGAAGTATCACTGCACCAAGAATTCATAAGATGATGTGTAATTCCTATGACTTTCTTGACATAAAGAGGGTAATACTTCAGGGTAGAACAGAACAAAAACTGGATTAGCATTTTGATCTACGGAGCACCACTATTTTGACCCAATCCTAGATATGGATGAGGTACCGGAGTTTGTTTCTCCTAGTCATCCTGAATAGAATGGCTTGACGGACCACAAGAATAATAGGCATCGATGAACGATTGCACACATACTCTTGACTATCAATTGATAGACGAGGGTCAGAAGACAACTAAAGAGGGACAACCCAAAGGAACATATGTTTTTCTGAGTTGTGGATGCATAGATTAGTATGTCGAGCAGAGCTCAACATGTTTCTTCCGGATAACCTATGCAGAAAGGTTGAACTGGCAAAGTCACAATGTAGAGTGGAGAACCCATCGAGAGCACTCATGTTGTGATCTTTTGATCCAACAAACTTCTGCCGTAAGTGGTTCATGGTATTTGGAAGAAGGATATACCATAGACCTCGAGGACTAATGCAAAGGTTACTAATAATCTAAAGGAACTAGCAACACTATCAACATGAAGTAAGTAGGGTGAATCTTGGTTCGAAAACCCAGGAATAGAATACCTACTAACTAGTTGGCATCACATGATGCTTACGAGAATGATGGCCAGAATCATCACACCGGGACACAAATCATGGCTGAATTACTAGATGATCCCCTAAGACACCTAGGGTCATAATACCAGCTCCAACATATATGTCAAGGCAATAAAGTACCTCAACTCACTGATTTGTGTGATTAATCTGACCAAAGGCACATTGGAAACAGAAGGAAGGGATTTGCAAATGCATCGGACTATTTAGAAACCTGGGATGACTCGGACAGCATAACAGCTGTAAATGCTCAAAAGGGTTGGAGACATACTACAAAATGGTGGCATAACCACTCAGAAGCACAATATCAAGGTTTCGAGATCAACAATTAACATACGGAAGTAGTAGGAACTGAACTGAGACTTAAATCCAACAATCCTATAAGTCTACGGATTAGTAACACGTCATCCTGATAGATAGATGAGAAGACCTAGTTCCTTAACCCCGTAGGAAAGATAAGATGACTCAGATCAGAAGGGCATAAGGTATAAGGAGTAAAAAGAGCCTTACGTTCCATCCCACAATCAATTCCCTTATATAACTAAAGAATTTCTAGACTCAACTTCGACCAGTTTGGCTTGGTAATCCTACAGGCAGTCAAGCTCTGATACCAAAGCTGTCAGGACCCCGACTCAATGCCACATCGATCTAGCATGTAACACCTCATATCACTTTGCGGCCTCACGCACGGTATTCCCACGGGTGTCGCCTTACCTTTACCCGGGACCGTTTGCGCCTTTTGGCACACGTATATGACAGTGTCGCTAGCATCTATATGATAAGGAGCCCGGGCTGACATGGCTAGTCGTAAACCCAAAGTGGCACAAACTTACAGGGACAGGCATCCATGACCCAACATCGAACGTGTCGGTCATCAGCGAGTGAATCCAGGCTGTAGCACTGGGCTAGCAGGACTCCGGTGAACCGGGCTGTAGCGGGCTAACAGGACTCCGGTATTCATCGCGTGACATTTCCCCGAAGGGACAGACACAGGAACGAAGAAGGACACATGCCGGCCAGCCTAAGTGTTCCGGAGCAGTAGCAAGCTACCATGGCTCAGTGGAAACACTAGGAGACATTTCCCGGTAAGAGAGGCTACCAAGGATAAACAACTAGGTTGTCAGATCCCACACATACCAAGCATTTCAATAACATACACACAATATGCTCGATATGTGCAAATACAACATGGCATCACAACATGACTCTACAACTCAAGTATTTATTCAATAGGCTCCGAGGAGCGAGATATTACAAACATGGGTCTCATGACCCAACATTCAGAGTATACAAGGCAAAGCACATGCGAAAGCTTATCATGTCTGGGTACAGACATCTATAAATGAAAAGGGCTGAGAAGCCTGACTATCTACCAGATCCTGCTGAGGGCACAAGATCGTAGCTGAGGTAACAAGCTAAACGTCGAAGTCCAAGCGGAACTACTAGCGAGACTAAAGTCTCTCTACAAAAACATAAAATAGGCAAACGTGAGTACAAATGTACCCAGCAAGACTTACATCAGATCTATCTACATATGCATCATTATCAACAAAGGGGTGGTGGAGTTTAGCTGCAGCAAGCCAGCTTTGACTCGGTGGCTATCCTAAACTACGACTGCAAGTAACTCTTTTGAGGTGGCGCACACGAGTCCACATATTCACCATATCAATACACCACTATGGATCCGCTCCCGTCTCCCTACGAGATAGCCATCCATAGCACTCACGCTTATCTTGCGTATTTTAGAGTATCCACTTTCACTTGTCTATGAACTATGCAAGGGGTCCAAGTTTCCATATCCGAGGAATCCGGCTATTCGAATAGATAATGATAACCCTGCAGGGGTGTACTTCTTCACACACGCTCTCGCCACTTATCGCCCTGTACACGTCATGTACCTCGGCAACCTTCAAGCGGAAGCCGGGCGAGGGAGTCGGCCACGACCTGACTAACCATACAAGTCTCTCGTCCAGGTTTATCGCCTATTCGGGTTCCATCCGCAAGGACATCCGGCTGGGGTGTCGCTCACGGCCCCAAACGATGTGAGCAGGGTTCCCAAGCCCACCATCCGGGTGCCACTTGGTACACCGTGCCACTGTGCCTAGTCTGTCCCAAGCCCACCTGTACCGGGTGCCACTTGGTAGACTACTAACACTACCTACAAACACCAGAAACTAGTTGCAACTCCTGGACAGAGATCATGTTGATTAATAAGTCGAGAGGGGTCGAGTTACCGGAACCCAATGTGTGGTAGTAACTGGTCATGGATCACAAACAATGAACTCAGTTCCTGAGGACGGCTGCAATGAGACAACCCACCATGTACTCCTACATGGCCTCTCACCGCTACCTTTACCAAATCGTGTTCACACACTTAGCTCTCAACAGTAGGACATGTTTATACACCTCCGATTCATTCCCGATGAATCAGACCTGACTCAACTCTAAGCAGTAGCAGGCATGACAAACAAGCATGAATGAGTAGGCACAACAGGGCTCAAACAACTCCTACTCATGCTAGTGGGTTTCATCTATTTACTGTGGCAATGACAGGTCATGCAGAGGATAAAGGGGTTCAGCTACCGCAGCAAATAACAGTTGAAGCGCTGTTGTCCTAATGCAGTAAAAGAGAGCAGGAGCGAGAGAGTGGGATTTTATCGGAATGAACAAGGGGGTTTTGCTTGCCTGGCACTTCTGAAGATAACATTGAGTCTTCATCAGTGTCAACGATCACATCGTCGGTACAACGTCTACCGAGGGGGAACAACATCGGCAAACACAGAAGAAACACGATCAATGCAATGCGCAATATGATGCATGCTATGACATGGCAATATGAATGTGTTTTGGGCTAATGCAACTAGCAGCAAGTTAAATGGAGTTGGTTTGAACCCTAGGTTCAAATTCAAACTCCACATGTGATTATTTAAATGCCATTTAATTGAATTGTCATAAACAGCAGCTATAAGTTGTTCTAACATGCGTGAAAATGGTACATATGGATATATTGGATTTTTTTGATAATTTTTCATATATAAATTATTTCATTTGGAGTTACGGTTGATTTTCTATGAATTTTAGAAGTTTATACAATTTTCTGGAATTTCCTGAATTAAAATAAATCCAGAAAATGATTTATTGCGTCAGCACTAGGTCATGCTGATGTCAGCAGGTCAACTAGGCGGGTCCAGGTCAAACCTGACCAGTGGGGTCCACTGGTCAGTGACTGGGACTGGTTAGTGTCGCTGACAGGTGGGCCTGGTCAACGGCCACGTCAGCAGGGTCAATCTGACGCGTGGGTCCATCGGGATTAAGTTAAATCTAACTAAGTTGGTTAGTGGTTTAACTAAGCCGGTGGGGCCCGACTGTCAGTGGCATAGGGCTTAGTTAGTGAGGTGATTAACTCCTAACAGCTGCTATCACCGGCGGCTAATCGCCGGCGTAACCAGGACGCGGCGGCGTTGCCCGTCCGGCCAACTCCGGCGACGGGAGCTCGCGCGGCTGGGCGCGTTGGAACCGGAGCAAGGAGGTGTGTCAATTGGTGGCCTCAGGCGATGCTAGGGTGGCCGGGAACATCGACGGCGTCGAGTTCCGCGGCGGCGCAGTTGCGGCTTGCACGGGTGCGAGGACCACGGTGCACGATTGGGCGACCTGAGGCGCGCTACGGGTTCGTGGAGAAGCCCGGAGCACGACTCCATGCTTGGGTTGGTCGGGCGGGACGGCTAGCGACGGCGAGCTTCGCAGCGGCGGCAGCGGGTGCTCGGCCATGGCGGGCTGCGGTTAGAGGGCAGAAACAGAGGGGGTGAGCACGGGGAAAAGTGTAGGAGCTCACAAGGATTCGGTAGAGAAGGTCAGCGGCCTCGGGGACGGACGGAAACCGACGAATCGACGGATACGATCTCCGGGCGCCAGCGGTGAAGACGAGGACGTTGGCGACGAAGCAAAGCCCTCCGGCTCGTTTCCTTCGGCTTGGGGGTGTGGTGCTCGATTGCGGAGCTGCTGGGCACGGTCACGGGACGAGGGGTGGCCGGTGGTCATGGCTACGGCGAGCGGCGCTCTCAGGTGCGTTCGGTGACGAGAGGGAGGGAGAGCAGAGGAGGAGGAGGGGGTCCAGAGAGAGAGGGGCGGTCGAGGGGGTCGAGGGCGTCTCCGTGGCGTTGCGGGAGACATCCAGGGGGAGGAGGAGGCAGCCAGGCAGGGAGGAGGTGGCCGGGGCGCGTGGCCGCGCGCGCCGGGCGCGTGCCCGTCCTCCTGGCAGGGAGGAAGACGACAGGGGAGGCCCAGATGGGCTGGGCCGCATAGGAGCTGGGCCGGCTGGGCTGCCAGGTAAGGCCAGGTAAGTTCTGTTCTGTTTTATATTTCTGTTCTGTTTTATTTTTATTTAATCTTTTGCCACTGTTTTGAATTTAAAATAATTCAAACAATGCCAAAAGCTCCTCTGAATATTTTTATTTTGCTAGATGGACTTTTCCAAAAGCTCATAAAATATTTCAGGGGTATTTGAAATTATATTCTAGTTATATGAATATAATTCAAATTCAAATAGCTAATGATTTAAATTCAAAGTCCCAGAAATAAATCCTTAAAAATGTTCAATATTTTGGTTGGGACCAGAACCCTTTGCCAAAATTATCAAACATTTAAGAAGAGCATTTTGGAACAATGAATGAGATTTTAGCATTTTTGCCCTTCTTTTATTCAGGGTTTTGAGGCTTCTAAACTCGTCAGTTCAAGTTTCAAAAATTTAAACATGATGCACAGATGGAAGCAAGCATAGGTCAGGCCAGAACTAGGGATGTGACAATTGGGTCGTGGCAACAGTGCCGCCGTCTATCGGGCGATCACTGTCGTTACTCCCCATCTTGTCTGGTTAATGGCGTGTGGGACCCGCGAGAGGGGCTGGCCGACTCCGGGGATCCGACTCCCACGAGGCCGCCTTCGGGGCGTATCCGCCGTCTTCTAGCTCTCACTGACTGGCGGGTCCGCCGTCTCTGAGCCGTATAGGTAGGCCATCGTGGCCACAGTGTACTGCGCACTGTGGCCGAGGTCAGGTCTGGCGTGGCTACAGTGCTGGGCCATGCCGGAGATCTCTGGTGGTATGGCACACTGTAGCCACGCCGTCTCCTCGCAAGCAGGAGGTGACGGCCACGCCGTGGTCGTACCCGCAATGAGTGTAGAGTCGTGGGCCGACTCTCCATAGCCGGCTCCTCTGGAAGTCGCCGGCCATGAGTCGGCCCGTCTGGGAGTCGTCATCTGAGACTTGGCTCATCTGGGAGTCGTCATCTGAGACTCGGCTCATCTGGGAGTCGTCATCTGAGACTCGGCTCAACTGGGAGTCGTCATCTGAGACTCGGTTCATCTGGGAGTCATCACCTGAGACTCGGCTTTGAGGGGCGCGGCCTGCCCCGATGTCTTGAAAGGTTCTGGGGCTCGGGTCAGCCTACCCATGGCCCATTACTCCGACAAATGCTAACAATGAGATGACTAGCAAATTAGATCATTTTTATCGCCATATGGCACCGGGCTGCCGTGTTTCGTGCTCCTCCATTACAGTACTACTCCAGTGGAAAACTTGAGTATACCGCACGGTTCTTTGCTCCTCCTCGATCGGGTCGTCGACGCATTTATACGAGCAGTCAAATCACAAGGCCCCGCCTTCCAGCAGTAATGAGCCGTCAAATCACAAAGGCCCTCGCCTCTAGTGAAACCGACCAAGCTAGACTGCCCCGCCCTCTAGCCTTTTAAAAAATGTATACTTTTGTACATCAGTAGTATCGATGGATTGCGCCATGGAGCAAAACTTGAAATTAAAAAAAAGGTGGTACATATAGAGAGCGCCCGTTGCCAAATTATGCATATGTCGGCATTCTGGGAACGGGGGTCCCCAGACTTGCCTGCCTGCGGCGTGGCTCAAAGGGGGGCCCAGCAAGGCTCATCTTCATCAACACAAGCTCAAGACCCTCGTGAGGGGCCAAGCCTCGCGGGGCGGGCGACAAGGGGCTTCCACAGGCACGGCCTCGTCAGGCTGGCTCAAGAGGAGGAGGAGAGTTCAAGGCGGAGTACCTCACGAGGTGCCCATGATGCAAGCCATGACGACCAAGGGCGCCAGTCGGGCGCCAGTCGGGCGCCAGCCCGTGTAGTGTCCTCCTTTCCTCTTTGTGCAAAGGGAGCAAGCGCAGGCGAGAGCATCAAGCAAAGGCATCCATTTCGGTGCAACAAGACCAAGACCAGCCCAACGGCAGGAAGGAAGTCATTGTGGAGCCCAAGCAGGCGTCACCACCAGAGCCTTTGGCAGGCGAGGACCAACTTTAGTCAGGGTAAGTGTACTAGATGTTCCCCATCAAAATGGCCAATTGTTGGCGCCCTTCCCGCTCAATATTTGGGAGGAGGCCCAGGGTCTTTGCCTATAAATAGGACTAGCCACCACAAGGTAGAGAGGGACAGAATCCTCACCAGAGAGCGACTGAACTCCTCCAAGCAGTTCATCGCACCAGCCAAGAACAAACCCTCGCGAGGCTGTTCTTCCTTGCATTGTTCTTCAACAGCCCAAGAGGCAATCCACCACACCACACACTGGAGTAGGGTATTACACCGCAAAGGTGGCCTGAACCAGTATAAACTCTGTGTCTCTTGTGTTGTTCCTTCCGTAGTTTAGATCTTAGCGAGACAGCGAGGAGCAGGTAGGTAGAGGGTGAAATCCCCGCGCGCACCCCAGTGTTCGAACCTCAAGGGTCTGCCGGAACCCGAAATCCGACATTTGGCGCGCCAGGTAGGGGTGCGCTGGAGTTTTCCTCTCCGCCATCGTCGCGACCTGCCTCACGATGGGCAGCACGCCGCCCGCTCCGGTCGCCAGCGCCAGCGCTGGGACCAGGGGGCTCCGAGCCCTGGCCCCAGCCTTGCAACGGGTGCGGTGGCCGGACAAGTTCAAGCCGATGATGCCGCCGCACTACAACAGCGTGACCGATCCGCTGGCCTTCATGCTGGCGTACGAGGAGGCCATTCTCGAAGCTGAAGGTGACAACGGGGTCATGGCCAACTGGCTTCCCATGGCCCTCACCGGTGCTCCACGCGCATGGCCGCTCCACCTGCCGGCGGCCTCTGTGGCCTCTTGGGAAGAGCTGCGCGGCCTCTTCCTCGCCCACCACGTTGCGCTGGCGCCCCCGGTCATCGCGACCCTCTTGGGCGGCTCGCAGGCGCCGCCCTCCAGTCACCACGTCAAGCCATTCGTCTGCCGGGTTGGCGCCGCCTCCACGCAGCAGGGGGCTCCCCCGCATCGGTCGGAGCCACCGGCCAGTCTGGCCTTCAGCTCGGAGGACCACCCCTCCAACTCGGCCTGCTCGGGTGCGCTCCCCATGCTGTGCACCCCTACCATCTGCCAGGTGGCCGTCACCAGGACTCTCATCGACGGTGGCGCGAGCCTCAGCGTGCTCTCAGTTGAGGCCTTCAACCTCCTTCGCATACCCCGGGAGCGGCTACAACCCAGCCGGCCCTTCTCGGGCGTCGGGGGCGGGTCATCCAGCTCTTTGGGACAGATCCGGCTCCCAGTAACTTTCGGCACCTACGACAATTTCCGCATGGAGCTGGTCGATTTCGATATCGCCCCCATCGGCCTCCCTACAACGCCATCCTCGGCTATCCAGCACTGGCCCAATTCATGGCCGCGACTCACCCGGCGTACAACCTTATGAAGATGCCCGGGAGTAGCGGTGTCCTCACCATGCCTGGGGACACCGGGGATGCGCCGCGAGCGCTCAAGCTCGCCTTCAAGACGTGGCGTCAGCACAGCCCGCCGACGCAGGGACCCCCAAGCCCAAGGGGGCTGCACCAACCAAGAAGAAACAGTTGTTCACCCAAGACAAGGCGGAGACCAAGCAGATACCCGTCGACAAGGACGGGTCCACTAACGCCACTTTCACCATAGGCGCCAACCTCGGGCCCGAGCAGGAAGCCCTGGTCAAGTTCCTGCGCGCAAACAAGAAGGTATTCGCCTGGGAGCCTGATTAGTTGGCAGGGATCCCACAGGGCGTAATCGAGCACCACCTCAACGTGTGCCCCAATGTGCGCCTCGTGAAGCAGAAAGCGAGGCGGCAGTCCACTGAAAAGCAGGCCTTCATCGTCCAGGAGACTCGCAAGCTAGAAGCCGCGGGGGTCATTTGCGAGGTTCGATATCTAGATTGGTTGGCCAACCCTGTGGTTGTGCCAAAGAAGGGAGGAAAGGAGCGCATGTGTTTCGACTTCACCAACCTCAACAAATCATGCCCGCAAGATCCGTTCCTGCTCCCTCGCATTGATCAGATTGTCGATTCCACCGCTGAGTGCAACCTGTTATGCTTCTTGGATGCCTTCTCTGGGTATCACCAGATCAAGATGGTGGTGGAAGACGTGGAGAAGACGGCCTTCCTGACCCCGTGTGGGTGTACTTCTATACATGCATGCCGTTCGGACTGCGCAATGTGGGGGCAACCTTTCAGCGGCTCATGCACATCACCTTGGGCCTGCAACTCGGGAAGAATGTGGAGGCTTACGTCGATGACATTGTGGTGAAGTGTCGCGAGGCCAAGACCCTGATACAAGAACTGGAGGAAACCTTCGCAAACCTCAACGCAATGAACCTGCGGCTTAACCCGGAGAAGTGTGTGTTTGGAGTCCCCTCGGGCAAGCTCTTGGGCTTCCTGATGTCCCACTGAGGCATCAAGGCCAACCCAGAAAAGGTCAAGGAGGTCGAGGACATGAGCCCGCCAAAGACCCTTAGAGAGATGCAGAAGCTCACTGGGCGCGTGACTGCGCTAGGGCGCTTCATCTCCAAGTTAGGGGAGCGAGCGCTGCCTTTCTTCCAGCTGATGAAGAAAAAGGGGCCCTTTGAATGGACTAAAGAGGCCGACAAGGCGTTCCAAGATCTCAAGAGATACTTAACCAGCCCTCCGGTGATGGTGGCTCCACGCCCTCAAGAGCCCTTGGTGCTCTACCTTGCCGCCACTCCCTACTCCGCCAGCGCAGCTCTGGTGGCGGTTAGAGAGGAGCGTCAGACCAAGGCCGCGGCAGCTACCCGTGTCAAGGCAAAGCAGGACCCAGAAGGGCTCGCAGAGATCACTACCACGGCTGAGAAGGATCAGCCGTCGTAGGAGAGCGCACTGGGAACGGAAGAGGCCCTTCCCCCAGGCCACCAGCTTCTGGAGGCTCCACCGCCTCAGGAGGCGCCACGGTCTCCGGAGGACGCCACCAGCACCGACGCTCAAAGCCTCGTCGAGCACCCAATGTACTTCACCAGCACGGTGCTGCGGGATGCGAGGGCACGGTACCCCATGCCTCAGAAACTCCTCCTCGCGCTACTGGTGGCCTCGCGCAAGCTGCGGCACTACATTCAGGGTCACCCTATCAAGGTTGTCTCAGCGTACCCCTTGGAAAGGGTGCTCAGGAGCCCTAACTCAGCCGGAAGGGTCGCCGAGTGGAACATTGAACTGCAAGCGTTTCAGCTCGAATTCAGCACGACCAGAGACATCAAGGGGGCCGCGCTGGCGGATTTTGTGGCCGAATGGACGGAGGCACCAGGCCTCAAGGCCGATGAGGATCGATCCCTCTCCCCAGGAAGCGAGGCGCCAGAAGGCTGGGTCATGTACTTCGATGGGACGTTCTCCAAGCATGGCGCCGGGGCTGGCGCGGTGCTCATATCTCCTACTCAGGACAAGCTCTATTACGCCGTGCAGCTCTGTTTCCAGCAAGGCGAAAAGGTCTCCAACAACATAGCGGAGTATGAAGGTCTAATAGCAGGCTTGAAGGCCGTGGCTGCCCTAGGGGTAAAGCGCCTTACCATCAAGGGCGATTCGTAGCTCCTCGTCAATTTCTCCAACAAAGTGTATGAACCAAAAGATGAGCACATGGAGTCCTACCTTGAGGAGGTCCGCAGGATGGAAAAGCAGTTCTGGGGGTTGGAGTTGCAGCATGTGCCCCGTGGCACCAATCAGGAGGCCGATGACATCGCCAAACGAGCATCCAGGCGGTTACCTCAGGAGCCTGGCATCTTCAAGGAGCGGCTCTTCAAGCCCTCGGCCGTGCCATCACTATCAAACATGGTGCAGCCTCGGGAGGAGCTCCCCCAGCCACCTGCCTCGGGAGCCCCGGTCTGTGGCCCAGCCTCAAGAGCACGCCTGCTCCTAACGATGGAGCCTCGGGAGGGGTGCTGGATCACAGAGCTCCAGAGTTACTTAACGCAAGGGACCCTGCCGGAGAAGGAGGAGGAAGCGGAGCGTGTGGCGCGGCAAGCCACAGCATACTGTATCAGGGATGGAGAACTCTACCGGAAGCGACCAAATGGTGTGTCCCTACGCTGCATATCCAGGGAGCAAGGGAAAGAGTTGCTGGCGGATATACACGATGGAGACTGTGGGCACCACTTGTCATCACGGACCCTCGTGGGCAAGGCATTCCGCAGCGGCTTCTATTGGCCTACTGCGCTCAATGACGCTGTCGAACTAGTGAAGGCTTGCGAAGCCTGGCAATTCCATGCCAAGCAGATCCATCAGCCGGCAGGAGGTCTGCAAACTATACCCCTCTCGTGGCCATTCGCAGTCTGGGGGCTGGATATCCTTGGCCCGTTCCCTCAGGCGCCGGGGGGCTATCGCTACCTCTACGTCGCAGTGGACAAGTTCACCAAGTGGGCCGAAGTGGAAGCCGTCCACACCAACCCTGCGGGTTCAGCGGTCAAGTTCATCAAGGGCATCATGAGCCGGTTCGGGGTGCCAAACCGCATCATCACCGACAACGGTTCACAGTTCACCAGTAACCTCTTCAAAACATACTGTGCTAACCTTGGAACGCAGATATGCTATGCTTCAGTGGTGCACCCCCGAAGCAACGGCCAGGCCGAGCAGGCCAACACGGAGGTCCTGAGGGGCCTCAAGACCAGAACATTCAAGAATAAGCTGGAAGCCTGCGGTAGAGGTTGGTACGATGAGCTTCAGTCCGTGTTGTGGTCCATCCGCACGACCGCAACCAAGCCAACTGGAGAGACCCCGTTCTTTCTGGTCTATGGAGCCGAAGCGGTCCTCCCTCACGAGGTCAGACGTTGTTCCGCACGGGTCTTGGCGTTCAACAAAGTGCAGCAGGACGCCATGCGGGGGATGGACCTCGTGCTGGGGGAGGAGCGTCGCCGAGAAGCCGCGTTGCGAGTGGCGAGATACCAACAAGCACTGCGGCGATACCACTGCCGCAACATCTGCCCCAGAACTCTTGAGGTAGGGGACCTCGTGCTCAGGCAGGTTCTCTCCAGGGAGGGACTGCATAAGCTCTCTCCCATGTGGGAGGGCCCGTTCAAGGTTGTTCATGTTTCCAGGCCCAGCTCCGCACGCTTGGAGACTCAGGAGGGGGTGCCAGTCCAGAATGCGTGGAACATCCAGCACCTCCGGAGGTTTTACCCCTAAAAAGGCCCAGAGCCTGTGAAGAAGGTGAATGCCTGTGAAGATTATCCATTTGGAAAAGGCCCAAAGCCTGTGAAGAAGGCGAATGCCTGTGAAGATTATCTTTTTGGAAAAGGCCCAGAGCCTGTGAAGAAGGCAAGTGCCTGTGAAGCTGTCGCGTTTTGGAAAAGGCCCGGAGCCTGTGAAGAGGGCCAATGCCCATGAAGTTTGCTTCCCCAAAGAAAGGCCCGGAGCCTGTGAAGAAGGCCAGCGCCTGTGAAGCTCGCCACCCGTGACACTCTCACGTAATAATGAGTTGGGGCTGTACACGCCCCAGAGTCTCAGGAGCACCGGCCTCAGGCCCTGGGGCTCCCTCCCACGCCCAGTGGCAGCACTTAGCTCCACGCTGGTGAGAAGACGTCGAAGACTAGACTAGGTGCCGGACGCGGCTTTTTCATTTGCTTTCTGCAGTTGGCTAGTTCATTCTCATTTGAAGTTTTATTGAAACTATCGCCGTCTTTTGACTTATGGCTCTTCGACTTTTCGCCCTCCTGGCTCGATTTCTCTTGCGCAAGGTCTCACGAGGGGGCAGCCCGAGCGCCCTCACGAGTGTTTCTGTCCTTATCGTTCAAGGTTTCACAACCTGGGTCCACTACAGGAGCACCCCTCCAGTCCGTGCCTCACGGGCACCGCGACACGAATACAAGACCTGGCTCGGTCGCCCCCACGGCTGAGGCTGGGAATTACCTACGCACGAGCGTGTGGCCGGAAGGAACAATACCAAAATAACGAAAACAGTGCCATGATTAACAACGGTAACCCAAACACGCCCCCACGGGGCCCCACACTACTGTCTTTTTACGCAGGAAAAAGGAAAAGAAAGAACAGATCAGGCGCGGCTCGCCCTACACTGGCCCTCAGGGAAGACTCGAGCCGCCTTCGGGGCTCAGGCGGACTCTCTCTTGCACTTCACCGAGGTGCGACGGCGGGCAGACGCGCTACCCCCCCTCCAAGCAGGCACGACGGTGTGGAGGCTGACTGCGGCCGCTACTAGAAGAGTCGCTGCCCGAAGAAGAACCAGTGAAGCTTGAGGAAGCCTGGGCGCCGCCAACCACGCGTGCGTCGTCGTCTTCAGGGCAGCACCTTGCGTGGCGACCATCTTCCCCGAACACCCTCACGTAGAGGGTTGAATCGCCGTCGAACTTGAAGTGCAGGGTGCACCGACGACTCAGGCTACGCGCGCTGGCAAACGTCTGCCAGCCGCGGGTCAAGGCCAGGCTCCCAGCTGCGGAGACCTCCAGCGAAGCCCACGAGGCCCGGCTGCAGCAGCCATCTGCCTGGAGCCAGAGGCCGCCCGGGGCGCCAGCCGGGAGCTCACCTAGGAGGAAGCGAGGGAGCTGAAGCCGGGCGCTAGTCGGCTCCGCCGACCACACAACGAACTCCGGTAGCACCTCTGCAGTGTGGAAGCGCGGCCTAGGGGGTCGCACGGCCGAAGCACGCCCCCCGGCCGCGGCCAGCCGCCCGTCACCGTGCGGGAAGTCACCTCCGCGACCGCGGGGAGCCGCCATGGAGGCCACAGGGTGTTTGCGAGGGCGGCCTCGACCGCGCTTGGGCGGGGGAGAGGCAGGCTCAACCTGGCAGGCCTTTCCTTTCTCTGCGGCCGAGAACTTCCTTGACGGAGCCATGAAGAAGAAGGAGAGGCAAGAGGGGATAAACTAGAAGGGCACGCGACGTGCCGTACTTAAGGCCAGAGGAGGCCAACAGCCTACCTCCACGATCGTAGGTAATCATGACCCGCTTTGCATGCAGGGACTTGTCAATTCGTGCAGTTTCCGAGGCGTCATGGGGAAGTGGAGATGCCCGCGTCCAATCAACCGCCACGCGGTGCCCAAGGTCGCAGGCTGTTAGGGCCCGCGGCGCTTCGCACTTGCCCTTTCACCTCTCCGCTCGGCCAAGTCCGGGCGCGCCTTGGGCCCGGGGGCTACTGTCGGCGTTCTGGGAACGGGGGTCCCCAGACTTGCTTGCCTGCGGCCTGCGGCGTGGCTCAAAGGGGGGCCCATCAAGGCCCATCTTCATTAACACAAGCTCAAGACCCTCGCGAGGGGCCAAGCCTCGCGGGGCGGACGACAAGGGGCTTCCACAGGCACGGCCTCGTTAGGCTGGCTCACGAGGAGGCGGAGAGTTCAAGGCGGGGTACCTCACGAGGTGCCCATGACGCAAGCCATGACGACCAAGGGCGCCAGTCGGGCGCCAGTCGGGCGCCAGCCCGCGCAGTGTCCTCCTTTCCTCTTTGGTGCAAAGGGAGCAAGCGCAGGCGAGAGCATCAAGCAAAGGCATCCATTTCGGTGCAACAAGACCAAGACCATCCCAACGGCAGGAAGGAAGTCATTGTGGAGCCCAAGCAGGCGTCACCACCAGAGCCTTTGGCAGGCGAGGACCAACTTTAGTCAGGATAAGTGTACTAGATGTTCCCCATCAAAATGGCCAATTGTTGGCGCCCTTCCCGCTCAATATTTGGGAGGAGGCCCAGGGTCTTTAACTATAAATAGGATTAGCCACCACAAGGTAGAGAGGGACAGAATCCTCACCAGAGAGCGACTGAACTCCTCCTAGCAGTTCATCGCACGAGCCAAGACCAGACCCTCGCGAGGCTGTTCTTCCTTGCATTGTTCTTCAACAGCCCAAGAGGCAATCCACCACACCACACACTGGAGTAGGGTATTACACCGCAATGGTGGCCTGAACCAGTATAAACTATGTGTCTCTTGTGTTGTTCCTTCCATAGTTTAGATCTTAGCGAGACGGCGAGGAGCAGGTAGGTAGAGGGTGAAATCTCCGCACGCACCCCAGTGTTCGAACCTCAAGGGTCTGCCGGAACCTGAAATCCGACAGCATATAGTACTATTAAAAAGGCTAGTCACAATAATGGTGTCCAGCACAACCCACCCCTCAAATAAAACTAAGCACCTTGGAATTCTTTGACAAAACTAAGCACCCTAAAATTCTTTGACAACTAAACTACTGGCTATATGATGTTGGCCATATATATTGTACGTATATAATGTGAAGAAACGAGTGGTAGTACTATACCAACTAAAAGATGAAATGTAAGAAATACTAGTATGTACGTATTGAAGAGTTAAAGTAACAAGAAGAAACATAACATAGTTCTGCTGGGGGCTCAACACAACACACCCCTCAAATTAAATTAAGCACACCTGAAACTAAGCTTTGTAACTATTCCAGTAGACACTGCATTAGAACCACCATGAGCAACGACACTGCCACCTTACTCGGATTCCTCGTCCACGTCCTCGACTTCGTCCTTGTCCCTCTTCCTCTTGGCCGATACTTCTTTGCTTGAACCGCCAACTTGGCGGTTGCTCTTCATCCAACCCTTGTAGATATTGAAACAAAGGTAGCCATCCATTGAAGCGTAGTGGATGTGGTCTATATCTAGTACATTCCGCTGCCATGCATGACGATGAAACGTTTATGGAGTTTTCTCCAGTTTACCGTACGAAGGATGAACCATGGCTCCTGCCAGGGTCAGCATTGAAGGCTGACGAGAGGACACCAGCCGATTTTTTTGGAGGTCGAAGGTGTTGCCTACAACGAGGCCTATCCGACGCAGGACTTCTTTGTCGTTACCAAAGTCTACAGTAACGAATTTGACTAGGTTGCTCTCGAGGAAGTCCTTAAAATCCTGGCACTCAACGTCGGCATGGCATATGTGGTAGACCAAGCATAAGTCATGAACGCAAACCTGGATCATGGCGGGCTTCTTCCTCTCTTCGTCCTTTAGATCCTTCTCTCGTCCCAGGACTGTGGTGTACTCAACATCTAGCCCAGCGACCCACTCATCATCTGAGTCTTCGAACATGCGTCTGAAGCGAGAAAGGCATCCTTTCACCATCGCGGAAGAACGGGTGTAGATGACGTCGATCCCATCGCCAGTGATGGTTCTAACCTTGTACTCACTGCCGATCGGGGAGATTTGGGACGCCATGGATTCGGGAGGAGGGCTAGGATTAGTGGAACTGCCGTAATGTGAATGGACGGGACGACTAGGAGCGAACCGTCGTAGTATTAAAGGACGTGCGGGGACGAGTAGGAGCGAACTACCAGCGTGCGAATGGCAGGGTAGTGGCTTTCCATTCTCCCATGGTACGGGCTTCTGAGAGCCCTTAGATCTGAGATCGAACGGTTGCATGGCATGATTCTAGACCTATGGGTGAATATCCTATCCTGGGGGTTATTCTACAAATTTTTAGCAACTTAGCATGCGACCGTTTGATCTCAGTTCCAAGGGCTGCCAGCAGCCTGTATCATGGTCGCGCCTACCACGACCGTCGCATCGCTCGCGCGGTCGCGCCCTTGGAGATTTAACACGGTGCGTTAGGCTATCTGATGTTGGCATGTCATACATAGTCATCACTTAGTCACTCATACTACAATAATGAGTACTAGTATTTATTGCATTTGCCAAGGAGTGACCTCGTCCGATGAAATGGTGTTGCTAAGTTCGCTTAATTTAGTTAGCTATAGACTCAAAATTGTCTTTTCACCTAGGTACACGCGCTTAGCACCGTTTCTTCCTTGGGTCACCAAACTAGTCCCTCTCTTCTTGATTAACTTGCCACATCAGACTTTATGCCTATTTGGCAAGCTTAAGCACCTATAGGAGCAAGTAAGTACTCCCTCCTTCCATCTATATAGGGCCTAATGTGTTTCTAAGACCGCCTTTGACTATTGACAAGATTAATAGTACATGACATGCACAATGTGAAAGTTATATCATTGAAAGCTCCTTTCACACACGAATTTAACAGTGTGCTTTGTGTAAGTTGCATGTCATATATTATTGCTCTAATAGTTGGTCAAAGTTATCCTCGAAAAATGCATTAGGCCCTATATAGATGGAAGGAGGGAGTACAATAGTGCGCTTTACATGGCATTTTTGCATATGTGGAGGAAAGAGAGGCAAGGAAAAAGTGGAGAAGTGGGCTCTCATGCAAGAGCCAGCCTCTACTACATGGTGGAGCATTGGGACAGGCACCTGTATGGAGGTGGACAGGAATCGGGAGACCCACGCCGGTCGTAGTGCCGCAGTTAAAATGATAATGGCAAGTCAAATCACGGGGCCCCACCTGTCCAGCAATAACTCGCTGTCAAATCACACAACCCTACATTTGCAGCAGCCTACTCCCTTGTCTTCTCGCATCTCTGTCGAACCGACTAGGCGGAACTGCCCCGCCGCCTACCGTGCAGAAAAAGCCCCGCCCTCGACTTTTAAATAGTATATCGTATACGAATTTTGTAACCATGGATTGCGCCCGCGCCATGGAGCAAAGCGTCTAGAAAACGGTGGTACACATGTACGGAGTATACAGCACGCCCATCGCGTTCGTGTCGCACCCCAGACGGTCAGTCGGTCCGTCATGCTGCTCTCCGAATGGAATGCGCGTCATATTGCGTTCGCACACACATGTGGGGCGACAATTGAGAACCGACCATAGGCACACTCCCCGGCCCCACAAGTCGGGTGACTTAATAGAAGAGGGAGACGAGCGATAGTACTAGAGAAGTGTTGTACTATGTTGGTGCCTGGACGATCCCTGCAAGACACGGAAGATCAGTTTGTCCATGCATGTGACCAGACTCCAGCAGACAAGCCTGCATTGGCTATCGTCTACATATCGTGCTGGCTGTGTTGTACATGGCTGTAGTTGTGGTGAGAAATCTAAAAAAAGTTTTCTTGTCATCTCACAAAATTAGGTGTCATGTGCTTCGGATCACTGCGAGGGTTAAATAGCGACAACTGAGTTGGGCTAGTCATTGGGGGCACATGCACGAACAGTGACTACTCGGCTGCCATCTAGGTCAAGTCGGCTATGTTAATTAGGACATCTATCGACGGACCCCTTTTCTACGAGTTTATCTTCAATTTGAGCTTTATTCCTTGTCTAGTTTGTCCATCAGGATTCATGTTGTCTCCTTTGGGCTGTGAGGTTATGATTTCTTGTCATGTGGCATTTTTTCGTGTTATATGTTATAATCTGATGCTTCAAATCAAAATTACGACAACTGCGCGTCCGGGACACGTGCATGAAGACTTCTCGATAGTCATTGACGAGGTCAAGCTGGCTCCGGTAGACAAAAGAAAACTAGTACTACTCCCCTATATAGGCAGGAGCCTCCGCGCTTGCTTGCTAGTGTTGCTCTCTTCACACTGTCTCGGCCTCTCCAGATCTAAACACGATAGCGATGGCCACTCTCTCTCTCTCTCTCTCTCTCTCTCTCTCTCTCTCTCTCTCTCTCTCTCTCTCTCTCTCTCTCTCTGCTCACCACTGGTCACAGATCCAACCGGATCCTCTCCGCCGGGGAAGGTGAGAAGGTGCAACGTTCACACGGTCATCCTTGGCGACAGCTCTTACCCACTGCTGGGCGCATCCCGATCAACCCGCCTTGCCGTTCTCTCCCAAGCACTGCTGGCGAGGGAGGGCCTCCGACCCCTTCTTCCTCGCTATCGTAGTGTGGGCAGATCCGGCCTCCCGCTGCCCACCTAGCGACATCCCGGCGACCATCAGGTATAACTTCCTTCGAAACCGGCCTTGCTCTACTTCCCGAGCTCCTGACGTCGCTACATTTGTATCTTTTACTATTTCTCAGGCCCCCTCATAGATAGGATCGATCGGCTGTTCGAAAACCACCTAATTTTTTTTACGTTTAAGGGGTAAAACTAGTTCATGCACTCGAATCTAGTACTACTTGGTTCAAACAAGGAAGAAAGGATGTGGGGGTGGGGGAGGATTTGTTACCTGAATCTAGGACTTGGTCGAAAGAGGAAATAATGGGGGCGAAAAGTAGCAGAGACTGGCTATCCAACTGGTCTCTAGGTCTAATAGGGAAATAAAGGGAAACGCGGTACAAACTCAATATAAACCCGATCTATTGGTTGAAAAAGGAAAGAAAGTGGGGACTGGGGGACAAGTCAATAGAGTAAGTCCAGCACTAGATTTGCTAGGTTTACACAGTATAAGGTGGCTATACCGAACAAAAATGGGACCAACCCAGATATCCTATTCCGATGTTTGTTGCCCCCAGCCACTCTTATGTAATGCCACTGGTAAAATGTAGCAGTCACACTGTTAAAAGTAAGGACACCTTAAACCAATGTTGTTTTCAATGTAATGCCTCCAGTAATATGAATCAATGGCACTTCTTTACATGTCCTGCTAAAATTTCCCATTAAGATAAGTTGGTTCTTTTCGTTAGAAATGCACTATCCTGGCCCGCCTACTCTCCCGTGCCCGAAGTAATGTCGTATTTAACGGTTGTCATAGTTAATCCTAATTCCCACACTAATATCTAGCAATGCCACTGCTTTAGAAATTGCTACTGTCCTTTAGAAATTGCTACAGTGTTGGGGAATGTTGCAGAAAATTAAAAAATTTCCTATGGTTTCACCAAGATCCATCTATGAGTTCATCTAAGCAACGAGTCATGGGAGAGAGATTGCATCTACATACCACTTGTAGATCGCGTGCGGAAGCGTTCAAGAGAACGGTGAGGATGGAGTCGTACTCGCCGTGATTCAAATCACCGATGACCATGTGCCGAACGGACATCACCTCCGCGTTCAACACACGTACGGAGCGGATGACGTCTCCTTCTTCTTGATCCAGAAAGGGGGAAGGAGAGGTTGATGATGATCCAGCAGCACAACGGCGTGGTGGTGGATGCAGCAGAACTCCGGCAGGGCTTCGCCAAGCTGCTGCGGGAGGAGGACGAGGTGTAGCAGGGGGAGGGAGGCGCCAAGACTTGGGTGCGGCTGCCCTCCCCCTTGCCCTCCTTTATATAGGCCCCTAGGGGGGCGGCCCTGGGAGATGCAATCTCCCAAGGGGGGCGGCGGCCAGGGGGGTGGAGTGCCCCCCAAGGCAAGTGGTGCGCCCCCCCCCCCCACCTAGGGTTTCCAACCCTAGGCGCAGGGGGAGGGGCCAAGGGGGGCGCACCAGCCCACTAGTGGCTGGTTCCCCTCCCACTTCAGCCCACGGGGCCCTCCGGGATAGGTGGCCCCACCCGGTGGACCCCCGGGACCCTTCCGGTGGTCCCGGTACAATACCGGGTGACCCCGAAACTTTCCCGATGGCCGAAACAGCACTTCCTATATAGTTTTCTTTACCTCCGGACCATTCCGGAACTCCTCGTGACATCCGGGATCTCATCCGGGACTCCGAACAACATTCGGTTTGCAGCATACTCATATTCATACAACCCTAGCGTCACCGAACCTTAAGTGTGTAGACCCTACGGGTTCGGGAGACATGCAGACATGACCGAGACGGCTCTCCGGTCAATAACCAACAGTGGGATCTGGATACCCATGTTGGCTCCCACATACTCCTCGATGATCTCATCAGATGAACCATGATGTCGAGGGTTCAAGCAACCCCGTATACTATTCCCTTTGTCAGACGGTATGTTACTTGCCCGAGACTCGATCGTCGGTATCCCAATACCTCGTTCAGTCTCGTTACCGGCAAGTCACTTTACTCGTACCGTAATGCATGATCCCGTGACCAGACACTTGGTCACTTTGAGCTCATTATGATGATGCACTACCGAGTGGGCCCAGTGATACCTCTCCGTAACACAGAGTGACAAATCCCAGTCTCGATCCATATCAACCCAACAGACACTTTCGGAGGTACCTGTAGTGCAACTTTATAGTCACCCAGTTACGTTGTGACGTTTGGTACACCCAAAGCACTCATACGGTATCCGGGAGTTACACGATCTCATGGTCTAAGGAAGAGATACTTGACATTGGAAAAGCTCTAGCAAAACGAACTACACGATCTTGTGCTATGCTTAGGAATGGGTCTTGTCCATCACATCATTCTCCTAATGATGTGATCCCGTTGTCAATGACATCTAATGTCCATAGTCAGGAAACCATGACTATCTGTTGACCAACGAGCTAGTCAACTAGAGGCTTACTAGGGATGTATTGTGGTCTATGTATTCACACGTGTATTACGATTTCCGGATAATACAATTATAGCATGAATAAAAGACAATTATCATGAACAAGGAAATATAATAATAATCCTTTTATTATTGCCTCTAGGGCATATTTCCAACAGTCTCCCACTTGCACTAGAGTCAATAATCTAGTTACATTGTGATGAATTGAACACCCATAGAGTTCTGGTGTTGATCATGTTTTGCTCGCGAGAGAGGTTTAGTCAATGGATCTGCGACATTCAGATCTGTATGTACTTTGCAAATATCTATGTCTCCATCTTGAACATTTTCACGGATGGAGTTGAAGCGACGCTTGATGTGCCTGGTCTTCTTGTGAAACCTGGGCTCCTTGGCAAGGGAAATAGCTCCAGTGTTGTCACAGAAGAGTTTGATCGGCCCCGACGCATTGGGTATGACTCCTAGGTCGGTGATGAACTCCTTCACCCAAATTGCTTCATGCGCTGCCTCCGAGGATGCCATGTACTCCGCTTCACATGTAGATCCCGCCACGATGCTCTGCTTGCAGCTGCACCAGCTTACTGCTCCACCATTCAACATATACACGTATCCGGTTTGTGACTTAGAGTCATCCAGATCTATGTCGAAGCTAGTATCGACGTAACCCTTTACGACGAGCTCTTCGTCACCTCCATAAACGAGAAACATGTCCTTTGTCCTTTTCAGGTACTTCAGGATATTCTTGACCGTTGTCCAGCGTTCCTTGCCGGGATTACTTTGGTACCTTCCTACCAAACTTACGGCAAGGTTTACATCAGGTCTGGTACACAGCATGGCATACATAATAGATCCTATGGCTGAGGCATAGGGGATGACGCTCATCTCTTCTTTATATTTTGCCGTGGTCGGGCATTGAGCCGAGCTCAATCTCACTCCTTGCAGTACAGGTAAGAACCCTTTCTTGGACTGATCCATTTTGAACTTCTTCAAAATCTTATCAAGGTATGTGCTTTGTGAAAGACCTATGAGGCGTCTCGATCTATCCCTATAGATCTTGATGCCTAATATGTAAGCAGCTTCTCCAAGGTCCTTCATTGAAAAACACTTATTCAAGTAGGCCTTAATGTTGTCCAAGAATTCTATAACATTTCCCATCAAAAGTATGTCATCTACATATAATATGAGAAATGCTACAGAGCTCCCACTCACTTTCTTGTAAACGCAGGCTTCTCCATAAGTCTGCATAAACCCAAACGCTTTGATCATCTCATCAAAGCGAATGTTCCAACTCCGAGATGCTTGCACCAGCCCATAAATGGATCGCTGGAGCTTGCACACTTTGTTAGCATTCTTAGGATCGACAAAAACTTCCGGCTGCATCATATACAACTCTTCCTTAACATAATCGTTAAGGAATGCCGTTTTGACGTCCATCTGCCATATCTCATAATCATAGTATGCGGCAATTAGTAACATGATTCGGACGGACTTAAGCTTCACTACGGGAGAGAAAGTCTCATCATAGTCAATCCCTTGAACTTGCCGATAACCCTTAGCGACAAGTCGAGCTTTATAGATGGTGACATTACCATCCGCGTCCGTCTTCTTCTTAAAGATCCATTTGTTTTCTATCGCTCGCCGATCATCGGGCAAGTCAGTCAAAGTCCATACTTTGTTTTCATACATGGATTCTATCTTGGATTGCATGGCTTCTAGCCATTTGTTGGAATCTAGGCCCGCCATCGCTTCTTCTTAGTTTGAAGGTTCACCGTTGTCTAACAACATGATTTCCAGGACAGGGTTGCCATACCACTCTGGTGTGGAACGTGTCCTTGTGGACCTACGAAGTTCAGTAGCAACTTGATCAGAAGTACCTTGATCATCATCATTAATTTCCTCTCCAGTCAGTGTAGGCACCACAGGAACGTTTTCCTGAGCTGCACTACTTTCCGGTTCAAGAGGTAGTACTTCATCGAGTTCTACTTTCCTCCCACTTACTCCTTTCGAGAGAAACTCTTTTTCCAGAAAGGATCCGTTCTTGGCAACAAAGATCTTGCCCTCGGATCTTAAGTAGAAGGTATACCCAATGGTTTCCTTAGGGTATCCTATGAAGACGCATTTTTCTGACTTGGGTTCGAGCTTTTTAGGTTGAAGTTTCTTGACATAAGCATCGCATCCCCAAACTTTTAGAAATGACAGCTTAGGTTTCTTCCCAAACCATAATTCATACGGTGTCGTCTCAACGGATTTAGACGGTGCCCTATTTAAAGTGAATGTAGCTGTCTCTAGAGCGTATCCCCAAAATGATAGCGGTAAATCGGTAAGAGACATCATAGATCGCACCATATCCAATAGAGTGTGATTACGACGTTCGGACACACCGTTACGCTGAGGTGTTCCAGGCGGCGTGAGTTGTGAAATGATTCCACATTTTCTTAAGTGTGTACCAAATTCGTGACTTATATATTCTCCTCCACGATCCGATCGTAATAATTTTATCTTTTGGTCACGTTTATTCTCTACTTCATTCTGAAATTCCTTGAACTTTTCAAAGGTCTCAGACTTGTGTTTCATCAAGTAGACATACCCATATCTACTCAAGTCATCAGTGAGAGTGAGAACATAACGATATCCTCCGCGAGCCTCAATGCTCATTGGACCACACACATCAGTATGTATGATTTCCAATAAGTTGGTTGCTCCCTCCATTGTTCCGGAGAACGGGGTCTTGGTCATTTTGCCCATGAGGCATGGTTCGCATGTGTCAAATGATTCATAATCTAGAGACTCTAAAAGTCCATCAGCATGGAGCTTCTTCATGCGCTTGACACCAATGTGACGAAGGCGGCAGTGCCACAAGTATGTGGGACTATCGTTATCAACTTTACGTCTTTTGGTATTCACACTATGAATATGTGTAACATTACGTTCGAGATTCATTAAGAATAAACCATTGACCATCGGGGCATGACCATAAAACATATCTCTCATATAAATAGAACAACCATTATTCTCGGATTTAAATGAATAGCCATCTCGTATCAAACGAGATCCAGATACAATGTTCATGCTCAAAGTTGGCACTAAATAACAATTATTGAGGTTTAAAACTAATCTCGTAGGTAAATGTAGAGGTAGCGTGCCGACGGCGATCACATCGACCTTGGAACCATTCCCAACGCGCATCGTCACCTCGTCCTTCGCCAGTCTCCGCTTATTCCGCAGCTCCTGCTGTGAGTTACAAATGTGAGCAACGGCACCGGTATCAAATACCCAGGAGTTACTACGAGTACTGGTAAGGTACACATCAATTACATGTATATCAAATATACCTTTAGTGTTGCCGGCCTTCTTGTCCGCTAAGTATTTGGGGCAGTTCCACTTCCAGTGACCCTTCCCTTTGCAATAAAAGCACTCAGTCTCAGTCTTGGGTCCATTCTTTGACTTCTTCCCGACAACTGGCTTACCGGGCGCGGCAACATCTTTGTCGTCCTTCTTGAAGTTCTTCTTACCCTTGCCCTTCTTGAACTTAGTGGTCTTATTGACCATCAACACTTGATGTTCTTTCTTGATTTCAACCTCTGCTGACTTCAACATTGAAAATACTTCAGGAATGGTCTTCACCATCCCCTGCATATTGTAGTTCAACACAAAGCTCTTGTAGCTCGGTGGGAGCGACTGAAGGATTCTGTCAATGACCGCCTCGTCCGGGAGGTTGATCTCCAGCTGGGACAGGCGGTTGTGCAACCCAGACATTTTGAGTATGTGCTCACTGACAGAACTGTTTTCCTCCATCTTACAACTATAGAACTTGTCGGAGACTTCATATCTCTCGACCCGGGCATGAGCTTGGAAAACCATTTTCAGCTCCTCGAACATCTCATATGCTCCGTGTTTCTCAAGACGCTTTTGGAGTCCCGGTTCTAAGCTGTAAAGCATGCCGCACTGAACGAGGGAGTAATCATCAGCACGTGATTGCCAAGTGTTCATAACGTCTTGGTTCTCTGGGATGGGTGCTTCACCTAGCGGTGCATCTAGGACATAATCTTTCTTGGCTGCTATGAGGATGATCCTCAGGTTCCGGACCCAGTCCGAATAGTTGCTGCTATCATCTTTCAGCTTGGTTTTCTCCAGGAACGCGTTGAAGTTCATGTTGACATGAGCGTTGGCCATTTGATCTACAAGACATATTTGCAAAAGTTTTAGACTAAGTTCATGATAATTAAGTTCATCTAATCAAATTATTTAATGAACTCCCACTCAGATTAGATATCCCTCTAGTCATCTAAGTGTTACACGATCCGAGTCGACTAGGCCGTGTCCGATCATCACGTGAGACGGACTAGTCATCATCGGTGAACATCTCCATGTTGATTGTATCTTCCATACGACTCATGTTCGACCTTTCAGTCTCTGTGTTCCGAGGCCATGTCTGTACATGCTAGGCTCGTCAAGTTAACCCTAAGTGTTTCTGCATGTGTAAAACTGTCTTACACCCGTAGTATGTGAACGTAAGGATCTATCACACCCGATCATCACGTGGTGCTTCGAAACGACGAACTTTAGCAACGGCACACAGTTAGGGGGGAACACTTTCTTGAAATTATTATAAGGGATCATCTTATTTACTACCATCGTTCTAAGTAAACAAGATGCATAAAACATAATAAACATCACATGCAATTATATAATAGTGACATGATATGGCCAATATCATATAGCTCCTTTGATCTCCATCTTCGAGGCTCCATGATCATCTTCGTCACCAGCATGACACCATGATCTCCATCATCATGATCTCCATCATTGTGTCTTCATGAAGTTGTCACACCAACGACTACTTCTAGTTCTATGGCTAACGCGTTTAGCAATAAAGTAAAGTAACTTACATGGCATTCTTCAATGACACGAAGGTCATACAAAAAAATAAAGACAACTCCTATGGCTCCTGCCGGTTGTCATACTCATTGACATGCAAGTCGTGATTCCTATTACATGAACATGATCTCATACATCACAATATATCATTCATCATTCATCACAACTTCTGGCCATATCACATCACATGACAATTGCTGCAAAAACAAGTTAGACGTCCTCTAATTGTTGTTGCATCTTTTACGTGGCTGCAATTGGGTTCTAGCAAGAACGTTTTCTTACCTACGAATAAGCACAACGTGATTTTGTCAACTTATATTTACCCTTCATAAGGACCCTTTTCATCGAATCCGCTCCAACTAAAGTAGGAGAGACAGACACCCGCTAGCCACCTTATGCAACAAGTGCATGTCAATCGGTGGAACCTGTCTCACGTAAGCGTACGTGTAAGGTCGGTCCGGGCTGCTTCATCCCACAATACCGCTGAAGCAAGAAAAGACTAGTAGCGGCAAGCAAGTTGACAAGATCTACGCCCACAACAAAATTGTGTTCTACTCGTGCAATAGAGAACTACGCATAGACCTAGCTCATGATGCCACTATTGGGGAACGTTGCAGAAAATTAAAAATCTTCCTATGGTTTCACCAAGATCCATCTATGAGTTCATCTAAGCAATGAGTCATGGGAGAGAGATTGCATCTACATACCACTTGTAGATCGCGTGCGGAAGCGTTCGAGAGAACGGTGATGATGGAGTCGTACTCTCCGTGATTCAAATCACCGATGACCAAGTGCCGAATGGACAGCACCTCCGCGTTCAACACACGAACGGAGCGGATGATGTCTCCTCCTTCTTGATCCAGCAAGGGGGAAGGAGAGGTTGATGATGATCCAGCAGCACGATGGCGTGGTGGTGGATGCAGCAGAACTCCGGCAGGGCTTCGCCAAGCTGCTGCAGGAGGAGGACGAGGTGTAGCAGGGGGAGGGAGGCGCCAAGACTTGGATGTGGATGCCCTCCCCCTTTCCCTCCTTTATATAGGCCCCTAGGGGGGCGCCGGCCCTGGGAGATGCAATCTCCCAAGGGGGCGGCGGCCAGGGGGTGGAGTGCCCCCCAAGGCAAGTGGTGCGCCCCCCCTCCACCTAGGGTTTCCAACCCTAGGCGCAGGAGGGCCCAAGGGGGGCGCACCAGCCCACTAGTGGCTGGTTCCCCTCCCACTTCAGCCCACGTGGCCCTCCGGGATAGGTGGCCCCACCCGGTAGACCCCCGGGACCCTTCCGGTGGTCCTGGTACAATACCGGGTGACCCCGAAACTTTCCCGATGGCCGAAACAGTACTTCCTATATAGTTTTCTTTACCTCCGGACCATTCCGGAACTCCTCGTGACGTCCGGGATCTCATCCGGGACTCTGAACAACATACGGTTTGCTTCATACTCATATTCATACAACCCTAGCGTCATTGAACCTTAAGTGTGTAGACCCTACGGGTTCGGGAGACATGCAGACATGACCGAGATGGCTCTCCGGTCAATAACCAATAGCGAGATCTGGATACACATGTTGGATCCCACATACTCCTCGATGATCTCATCAGATGAACCACGATGTCGAGGGTTCAAGCAACCCCGTATACTATTCCCTTTGTCAGACGGTATGTTACTTGCCCGAGACTCGATCGTCGGTATCCCAATACCTCGTTCAGTCTCGTTACCGGCAAGTCACTTTACTCGTACCGTAATGCATGATCCCGTGACCAGACACTTGGTCACTTTGAGCTCATTATGATGATGCACTACCGAGTGGGCCCAGTGATACCTCTCTGTAACACGGAGTGACAAATCCCAGTCTCGATCCGTGTCAACCCAACAGACACTTTCGGAGGTACCTGTAGTGCACCTTTATAGTCACCCAGTTACGTTGTGACATTTGGTACACCCAAAGCACTCATACGGTATCCGGGAGTTACACGATCTCATGGTCTAAGGAAGAGATACTTGACATTGGAAAAGCTCTAGCAAAACGAACTACACGATCTTGTGCTATGCTTAGGAATGGGTCTTGTCCATCACATCATTCTCCTAATGATGTGATCCCGTTGTCAATGACATCTAATGTCCATAGTCAGGAAACCATGACTATCTGTTGACCAACGAGCTAGTCAACTAGAGGCTTACTAGGGACGTATTGTGGTCTATGTATTCACACGTGTATTACGATTTTCGGATAATACAATTATAGCATGAATAAAAGACAATTATCATGAACAAGGAAATATAATAATAATCCTTTTATTATTGCCTCTAGGGCATATTTCTAACAAACAGAGATATGCATTTCACGCTCGATCTTAGTTGAGCTGCACAAATGATATCCAAATTACAGTTGAGCATTCCAGGAGCTTCACAACCAACCTTGATGTTGCTCAATTTATTGCAACTAATGAAGAAGAAGCTCTGTGGGTTTTGTTTTTTGATGGAAATGGAACCGGGGCTGGAGCCCTTTTCTTAAAAAAAATTGAAGAAGAAGCTGCTAGCTCACAGGACATTGCTTCATTTTAGGTAAACTACACCAAAAGGCCCAATGAATTGAATCATCCATGTTGGTGACTGAAAGAGCCAGCTTCAGCATCCCAGTCTAAGCACCCCTGGCCTCCATCCTTGCGACGCACGGTACACCTCGTTTGCCACCTGCTCGACCCTAGTGTCACTGATAAAATGAAGTAATAATACAGTTAAAATAGAGCGAGTGTCATCTCTATCATTTCATTTCCAATGTAGATAAAGAAAGTGCTTCTCTTTGTTAAAGTATGTTTCATCAACTAGTCCCATTGTTAATG
Source organism: Triticum dicoccoides (assembly GCF_002162155.2). Classification (NCBI taxonomy): domain Eukaryota; kingdom Viridiplantae; phylum Streptophyta; class Magnoliopsida; order Poales; family Poaceae; genus Triticum; species Triticum dicoccoides. The sequence continues at coordinate 275,723,429 of NC_041383.1, forward strand.
TTTAAGCGTTTCTGCAAACTGGGGTGCTTAATTTTAGTTGATACGTACAAAAATAGAGATTTGAATGTCTCAAGGCGCCTCCTTGTACTACCGCTGTACACTGATGTTCATCACTGGCAGAAGGTGTATCTGGGAGACTTGGGACGATGTCCAGTATGAGGCGTACTGTATGAGGCGGCGTAGGGCCCATCTCGCCCTCGCAGCATGGCATACTATGATACTATCGCAATATTTTCTTCTATTTATTTTGTGTGTTTCATAAACTAGTGCCACTATAATGTAATCACGCTTTTTCATTATCCGTGCAAACAGGGTTATTCAACTGCATTTTGGTGGAATTGCACAAATGTATGTATGGAACTGGCATATATGCAGAGTGCAAGGTGTGCCAAGTAAAAATAACGACACGAACCATGCTGCATGCACGCATTGGCATCCACCACCACCAGTGGGATGTGTGGCGCTCTCTGTGGATGGATCTTTCTCGGCAACAAATCCTCTAACCAAATACTAGTAGCTTATACTGGCAGTTTTCTAGGGAGTACTCTTTTCTGAAAGAAGCACCAATCTATTTTTCTTTATTTGTACATTGTGTCACAACTTTAACCCAAAGGTCCAGAGATATTTTAGGGTGATTGGCGTAGTACTCGGAGACTGATTGTAAGCATGATTTTCATTAGCTGTCACACTGATTGTAAGCATGAGCAGGTGGAAGATTAGGTTAGTGCGAAGCTTACCTTAAACCCTACCGCCGCCGTTGAAATGAGGCGAGCGTCGAGGGAACCGTGGAGAACAGCGGGGAAGCAACGTCACGCCATCCGGCCTCCTCTTACGGTGGGAGAACGAATACTCCTGTGGCTCCGGCTGGCTCTACACCCTCACGAACGGCACACCATACTCGATTGATTCATTATCATCTGGGTGCTCGACCTTCGACCTATACGCCCACCACCTCCGCCTGACTGTTGCCTCGGGAGAATCTGTCTGCTCCATCGCCCATAGGAGATACTCGATGAACTCCGAGGACTGTGGCGTGACTGCCGTCGAGGAGTACATGTACATCGCCGCCCTCATCGCCGCCGTCTCGCTCTTTCGCATACATTGCCACATGGCCCGCACCGTCCTCGAAATCTCCCACTCATTATCAAACCAACTAAGGATCTCCTTCAACCTGGCTAACTTTGCCTGGTCGCCGCCGGTGATCTGCCTGATTCGCTGCTGCATCCTCCCCATAGATGTCCTTCTGAGTGGTCCGGTGCTAGCTTTGGAAGATGGGAGGAGAGACGGTGGTCTTGCAATAGAGAAGAGGGAGAGGCAAGATGGTGGTTTTGGAATGGAGATGATGGAGAGGAGAGGAGGTAGTTTTGCAATGGCGAACATCAGAAGAGGGAGAGGCGAGACGGTGGTTTTGGAATGGAGATGATGGAGAGGAGAGGAGGTGGTTTTGGAATGGAGATGATGGAGAGGAGAGGAGGTGGTTTTGCAATGGAGAAGATCAGAAGAGGGAGAGGCGAGACAGTGGTTTTGGAATGGAGATGATGGAGAGGAGAGGAGGTGGTTTTGCAATGGAGAAGAGTGAGAGGAGCGTGCGGAAGCAATTTAGGATTGGGCGAGAGGGCCGGCGCTCTGTGACTGGATCAAAATCAAAATCAATTTTCCCTTCAATTAAGAAAGCGACCCCACATTAACTAGTCTTCCTTTTATTCTGGGTCATAATTGACCATGATTTTCGCACATAAAATATATGTTATACATTGTAAAAATAATATAATTTGAAAGTACATTCAGATACGAACCAAACGATACAATTTTTGGTGACATCCATTCACATTTTGCTTGTCAAATACAGTACATGGTCAAACTTTGACCCAAAATACGCAAAACAACAAAAAAAATACTTCCAAGACCAGCGGCGCTCTTCCGCTCTTCTCCTCTTAAACCACTGCCGCTCCTCTCCTATTCCAATCTAAATCCAGCGCCGCTCCTCTCCTCTTCCATTTCAAAACCACCGCCCCTCCTCTCCTGTTCCAGTCCAAAACCAGCGTTGCTCCTCTCTCATTCTAATCCAAAACCAGCGCTGCTCCTCTCCTCTTCCATTCAAAAACCACCGCCGGTGAGTGAAGGTGTTGTGGAAAAGTAGATCGATGGAGGAGTACAACCGATACATGATGATCACAGACGGCGACCCTGTGAAGCTAGCTAGGATGTTGGAGATACAGTCTTGGTTTGAAAACAAGGACCAACTAGCAGCGACGGCGACATCCATGGCCAAATATCTACAACAGAGCAAAAAGGCGGCGATACTCCCGGAGGGAGTCACGCAAGAGTACATAGAGCTGCTCCTCTGGGCCATGGAGCAAACAGATTCACCAAATCCGATCGTGAGGGAGCGGTGGTGGGAGTATCGATCCCAAATGGAGCATCCCACAGAGATTGAAGGATCGAGCATCTACAGGGCGCCGTTTGTGAGGGTGTCCTGCCAGAGCGAGCCGGTGGAGTCTTCGTCGACCGAACCCTACTGCAAGAGGAGAAAAGCAGTTGGCCCGACGACGCTTCCCCGCCATCGTCTCCCTCGCCGTTCACATCGTCTCACGGGGCGGCTGTCTGCCGCCGAGGAATAGGAGGGGGCTGCCCCCCTAGCCCAATAGTCGGGCAGCTTGTGAATTGTCAGGAGGAGCTTAGGGTTGTCAGTATTTGCAGGTTATGACTTGTGTTTTGTGTTGTGTATTTTGAGAGTACTTTCAGAAATGAATGTCTTTTGAATTTCAGATTTGCAGTGTTGAGCATATGAAGAATTTTATGAATTCTTGAGATCTTATTTTAGCACTTAAAAATGTAGTTTCATAGGAGTATAAAAGTGTAGACAATGTGATTCTCAGAGAAGAAACTGCAAGTTTCAGTTTCAGATGAGAAACTGCAAGTTCAGTTTCAGATAAGAAACTGCTACTTTCAGAGGCAGAGCTTTTATACTAACACGGCCGTTTCAAACAAGGTTAACATCATGTTGGAAGTTTTATTCATGGTCGAAAATGGAACTACCAGCCAGTTAACATCATGCTGATCAACATTCATGCATAGCACATCTTCATATGATGCACAGTCAAAATGCCCACACAATGTCGAGTGTGCGAAACACAGAGAAAACGAGGGACGAAGTTTTGGCAACTATTGGACGTGGTTTTGGGCTGCCCCCTCTAGGCTTTCATTTTTAACATGCGCAGCCCACGACCTCGGATGGGAGGGCCTGTTGGTATTTTCTTAGGGCCGTCATGTATCGACTGGCCCATGGACCTCCCATCCGAGGTTTTATTTTTGGCAGCCCAATTTATGTATTTTTTTTGAAGAAAATGCAGAGGTCTGTTCTATTTTTCTATATAAGAATAGGAACGCCAGGTCCAACTTATGTTTCCCTTCTAACTATATTATATATATTTAAATTATTTTACATGTTATTATATATTATTTTTATTGTCATCATATATTTAACAGATACTTACATATGTAAGAAAATAATATCCCACATCTTATTAACTTATAAAAATAATTTCTTAACAAATAAAATCCTGGATTGTTTTGTCACGAAAATCCTAGTGATTGTGTACAAAAACTTGGTAAGACTTAAGGACGAATGTAATAATATCACTTATTATTTAAATATATTTATAACAAAATGCTCAACCCCTTTTTATTTTTTGATAACATTGCTGGCCCAACCCAACATTATAATTAGAATCAGCCCAACAAAATCATGTATTTCGAGAAAGTGCAAATGGCCTGTAATTTTTTAGGAAATAAAATAAATGGGCCGCATGGACGCTACATTATTTGTTCACCCAGCCCAGGTATTGGCTGTAATTCAAAAAAAGATCAAATTGACTGTAAATTCTACCGCGCAAAAAAAGACTGTAAATTCTGAAAAAATGGGTTGAATATGTGCCACATTTTTGGAGGCTGAAATGTGGGCCAATAGGTCGAAGCCAACGCAAGTCGTTGTCAATTTAGTCAACAAATGATTCTGACATGTTAGCCGTTGGATTTACATCCAACGACCGACATCCATCTTCAATCTCTCGTCTTCTTCCTCCAACACCGTCGGGACCACCTCCCGCCTCCTGCTGCTAGCAGTTCTGCTTAGCATGCTTCGCTATGAAGCACTACTGCACTGTTGGCTAGGCCATCCCTCCACCCCTCCACACATCCTGTTCTTCTCCACCGACTGCCGAACCACACCGCACTAGAACCAGTTAACCCTCATGCACCTCTCCGTCTGCGACTCTACTCTCGCGTCTTCCCATCTCTGGCTTGTTGCTGTCCGGGGCCTCGCCGTTGTCCACCACCTTGGATGCGCTCGGCGCGGCATGGTCAACATGGTCAACGATCGAAACCATCGGAAGTAGACTGTGCGTGGAGAGGCTGACAGCTGGGTCCACGACCGCACACAAGGCAATGCCTCCTTATTACATGCAAAATAATGATTCCTCCACCTGACATCTGGGACCCACCGGAAGGGCCTCTGTATTTCGTGAAAAAAACGTGCCCCCCACTGACATATCAGACCCACCAGCTATCTTCGCACGCAAGGAAGTGCCTCCTTATTACACACACAAAAATGAATACTCCCCCTGCCAGCTGGAACCCAGCATAGTGGGAGGCCGACTTGTGGGCCTACCAAGTTGATGGGGACGGCGGGCTTTGTCAACTTAGTCAATATGAACGATTCTAGCTCCTGTTACCGTACGATGTTCATCCAACGGTCGTAGTGCTTCTTCAACCTCTGGTCTTCTTGCTCCAGCTGCCCAAACCAGCGCCGGTCGTGCCGCGTGCTCCTGCCTCCCGTGGTCGGCTGTGATGCCGCTGAGGCCTCACCGCCCCTACTACTCCCACCATTTGCCAGACCATCCCTCTACTCACCCACACCCCCTGTTATTCTGCGGCGACAACAACCTCACACCACAGCCGAACCAGTGAACCCTCGTACTCCTCTTCGCGTGGGCATCCACTGCTGCGTCTTCCCCGGCTCCGAGTCGTCCCCTTCCTAGGCCTCGCCATCGTCCACCGCCGTGGTGCTCTCGGCGCGGCATGGTCAACGTGGTCAAGCAACGACTTCCATCGGACATGGACTGTACGTGGAGAGGCTGACAGCTGGGTCCACGGCCGCAACAAGGAAGTGCCTCCTTATTACGTGCAAAATAATGATTCCTCCACCTGATAGCGGGGACCCACCGGATGGGCCACCGTATTTCGCAAAAAAAATGTTTCCCCCTGACTCCTGGGACCCACCATCTACATCTTTGCACGCAAGGAAGTGCGTACAGGCAAAAAAAACGATTCGCCCCCCTGACTGCTGGGACCCACCAGCTACATCTTCGCACGCAAGGAAGTGCGTCCGGGCAAAAAAAAACGATTCGCCCCCTGACTACTGGGACCCACCAGCTACATCTTCGCACGCAAAGGAAGTGCGTCCGGGCAAAAAAACGATTCACCACTCTGACTGTTGGGACCCATCAGCTACATTTTCACACGGAAGGAAGTGCCTGACAGTCGGGACCCACCTGGTCGAAGCGTACGTAGCGTTGTCATCCTGGTCGCAAACGTGTACGTACATATATACTGGTCGATGTAGAGGCACGCATGTGTCATAGTAGAGGCGCGTACGTGTCGTAGTAGAGGCGCGCACGTAGCATGTACACATACGTACAGCGGCCAGGGTGCAAGAAAGAAAATACGGCCACATATGTGTACATACGGGCGGGGTCTCGAACGCCTACTCGTGCATACGTACGGCAAGGGCTCGTGTACATGGCTGGGTCAGAACGGAGAAACAGCGTCATCATCGTGTTCATGGGGAGGCAACAGAATGCGTCGTGTTCATGGGGAGGCAACGGAATGCGTCGTGTTCATGGGGAGGCAACATAATGCGTCATGTTGATCGGGAGGCAATGGAACGCGTGGGAGCCAACCGGCTGGGTCGGAACGGAATGCGTGGTCATGTTCATCGGGAGGGCTTGGACGGAACACGCGATGGAAACGAGGCCTAGCGTACCGCACAACAGAGGAAATGGACCTCCTACGTTCGGAACGGGGTCCTGTTGATCGGGAGGAGTGTGGCATACCGCAAAACGGAGGAAACAGACCTCCTACGGTCGAAACGGGGGTCCTGTTGATCGGGAAGGGTGTGGCGTACCGCAAAACAGAGGAAACAGACCTCCTACGGTCAAAACGTGGGTCCTGTTGATTGGGAGGGGTGTGGCGTACCGCAAAACGGACGAAACGAACTTGTGTTGGAGTGCTACGGTCGAAACGGGGGTCCTGTTCCTCGGGAGGGGTGTGGCGTACCGCAAAACGGGACTCCACGGGATACTGTTCATCTCCACCGTCGACCTCCTCCAGCCTCCACAGGCTACCGTCGACCTCCTCCAGCCTCCACGGGCTCCTATTCATCCAGCCTCCACCGCGCGCTACTCCACCGGCTACTGTTCAACCACCCCTCCACCGTCTACTGTTCATCCAGTCCTCCACACCAAGGGGTCCTGTTCAACCACCCGTCCACGGGCACCCCTCCACCATCTAATGTTCATCCAGCCCTCCACACCATAGGGTCATGTTCATCCAGTGGCAACGCCACCGCTCACTGTTCA